>NC_060197.1:27378646-27573646 GCF_021184085.1 Oncorhynchus gorbuscha
TGCTGACTCAGGTAAAAACACGGCAGGCACGGACTTAAGAATACGTTACGAAGTTGAGCAGAAAACATTTCAATACTTTATAAAACTGCTTTTACTGTGACTGAGACCAGGAGTTTTGTTTTCTTTCTCCCCCTGGTCAGGTTACATTGTGGACGAACGTTTCACTGTTGACATGTGTGTTTGTGTCCTTCCTTCTCTGTCCTGTGTGCCTGTCTTTGTCTGTCTCTCCCTGAGGGTCTAATCGCCCTAACGTTGAGGGACAGCTCGGGCCTACGACTGTACTTTTCATTATGAGCATCTCTCAGAGCAAATAATGCTATTAAGCAGTTAGCGCCAGCCTCTGTCGGCTTTTAATTTCACTCTGCCTTACCTCCCTCATTCTCCAGTTGATTCTCTCTCTCATGCTCTCCATCTCTCTGATACACTTCACTCCAGTCGCCAATGGAAACACCAGCCGCCGATATGTGACCGGAGTGTTTAGTGTGTAGAATCCCTCCTTCCTTACTTCCTTTTAATAGATCCATCCAGTTAGTGGGTTTGACAAGGCCATAACTGGCATATCTTACCAACAGGACAGACTCTCTCATACAGCTCTATAATGTGTGTGCCGGGGCCATGCGAATATTCCACCTCACTTTCTTGCACCCACATTAGTACTTGCTTTTTTCCCTTTCCTTGCCCTGATTCTGCTGACAGGGGCTATTTCGAGGAAAAAGGTCTACCTGCAATATGTGTCTGTTTTTTCCCCCCTCCTAACCTTAGTCTGTGAGTAGCTCTGCGTAGGAGCTATGCTGAATGACTCAAATGTAAATGATTACAGTGCTATGTTGTTGTCAAAGCAGCTAGCCTGTCCTTACCACAGGCATTACGCCGGTCTTAACAACACTCTTAGACAAAAAAAAAAAAGGCCATCTAGAACCTAAAAGGGTTCTTTGGTTGTCGCCATAGGAGAACTCTTTTGGGTTCCCGTGTGGAACCCTTTCCACAGAGGGTTCTACACGGAACCTCAAAAGGGTTCTACAAAAGGTTCTCCTATGGGGACAGCCAAGAGTGAACCATCCTCATGTTTGCCATCTTAACTGCATCACATGGTCGTGTTACTTGACAGAAGCCATTGTAAAGCAACCTCTAATTGCTCTGTAATCTGAACTCATTAACACCAGTCCGTAATTGATGAGATATCCCTATACACATGAGCAGTGGTGCCGGGTTAAAGCCACAATCTGCCGTTTCACAAGCCCAGGTTGCCACCTTGTAGGCATATTTCATTCAAATGGCCTTTGAACAGTAGGAAATATTGCAGATTGTGGCTTTAATGATTGTTGTACTGGCCATAGTTAGGGGATGGGAGTCCACTCTATATTTGATCCACCCAGCCAGAGGCTCTGAGGTCTGTGATGTGTGATGAATGACATGTTAATGTTAGCTGGCCTGCAATGAGCTCTGTGCAGCTCTGCTGACTTCAATGCAGCTCTGCTCACTTCTTATTGCGTCAGTCCTTCACTGTGTCAACCAGTAGTCCAATAAGGACAGCCGTGGTCCGTGGGCAGTCATAGGTCCGGCTGCCACTCCCTTATTGCTTCAGCCCCTTCACATCAGGTCGTTTGGGGTTTAAATGTAAGGTATATATTCTGTCAGATTTGTGTTGGTGCTGTTGGCAGTGGTATGTGATATGTGTTGTGTTGGTGCTATTGGCAGTGGTATGTGTTGGTGCTGTTGGCCGTGGTATGTGATATGTGTTGTGTTGGTGCTGTTGGCAGTGGTATGTGATATGTGTTGTGTTGGTATAGTGTGTGTGTCTAACTGGGCTCTCTGGTCCTCCAGGCTCGTGTTTCTGGGTGGCAGTGCTGGAGGGTCAGGTGGTCGGCATCGTGGCGGCGCAGGGCCGGGAGGACGATAACACGGTGGAGCTGCGCCGCATGTCGGTGGACTCGCGCTTCCGCGGCAAGGGCATCGCCAAGGTGCTTGGGCGCCGCGTGCTGGAGTTCGCCGTGCACAACAACTACGCCGCCGTTGTCCTAGGAACCACCGCCGTCAAAATGGCCGCCCACAAGCTGTACGAGTCACTGGGCTTCCGGCGGACGGGCGGGAGCGAGGACTACATGCTGCCTGGCATGAGCGGCTCGCCGCTAGAGAGGCTCTTCTTTCAGATCCGTTACCAGCGTTACCGCCTGCAGCTCCGCGAGGAGTGAGAGGTGAGAGAGAGAGGGAGAGAGGGATGGAAAGAGAGAGCAACGACACCTCCTCCTCGAAGCAGAGCCCCTCGCCCGACGAGCCTCGACCAATTCCCCGATCAATCTTATACTCCTCTGACAACTTTATTTTGTATCAGTTACTTCTTCTTACTACTTACCACTACTATGTCTATTCATTATTTCTAAGTCATTAACTTATGGGTTTTTGTTTTATATTTTATATTTAGTGTTTTACTCCCCCCCCCCGCCTTTGAGTAAATTATTTTGTTTTGCCTATTTTCCCGTCCTTTCCTGTTCTAAGAAAAAATAATCCCTAACATATATCACCGTCCCATGCCTATTCAAATGACATCATCAATTGAGTGTTCCCGTTGCTTTTGATAGAAATTTGATTGCAATCAGTTTTTCGATCACCATAACAAAATCCCCCCCCCTTCCTCCCTTCCACCCTTCCTATACTAAAATCCCCTCCCACCCCCTTCAGAACACCAATCAGAGGCTTAATCAGGAGGGTGGCGTGTTCCGTAACATTCAGATAGAAATATATCACGTAGAACAGACATTGTCCTTTGCCATGGAAAACAGGCATTCGTGTCCGCCCTATACATGGCATTTCTATCTGAATAGTTTCTATCTCAAACGCATCCTGTCTCTCGTTATCCCGCCTAAGCCCTCTCCATTGTCACAACAACGTTTGTGCCCAAAAAGACCTGGACAAAAAGACAAAGTAGGTTGGCATTTCTCCAGCTCAACCCATATTGAAGCACAGCAAGGGTCATCAAGTGTACTGTACCAGCCCTGTGGAGAGACAGGAGGAACAGGCAGGACGTGTACTGTGGACACACGCTGTGGATCCTGCATAGGCAGGAAAACAAACACAAACAGGCTTGCGTCCCAAATGGCACCCTATTCCCTATATATTGCACTACTTTTAACAAAGGCCCATAGGGCTCTAGTCAAAAGTAGTACACAGTGTAAGAAAAAGGGTGTAATTTTAGATGCAGACACAGTGCATTTTCTGTTTCCTAAACCCTCCTGCTTTCTGCTTTCACTATTTCCTCCATCTTTGGTCACGTTCTCTTCCCCTCATTCAACACAGTGTCAGAATCTAATTCTATGATTCCATTCCACCTGCATGGGAACTATGAAGAGGGTCTCTCTGATTGGTTGGGAAGACGAGAGGGTAGTTCAGGCCAGGGGCACGTACCCATGCAGGGTGAATACTGTGCCAATGTTAATCATATTACTAATTTAATCATGGGGGTTTTCTAATGAGTAAATGATCTAATCTAATGAAACATTGAGTGTTACTGAGTTTTATGTGTAATTATCAATGGTTTACTAATTGAATCAAGATAAATTTGAACATTTTGAATATGTTTGGTATTTGATTGAGAAATTAGAGATGTTATTATTATTCACAACATTTGAGGGAAGCATTGCTACTTTGTAGTATGCACATTTTATGGATACTCCTACATGTACATAGTAACCGCAATCTAGTTTATATTTAAACCAGGTAACTGGGGGAAACTACTTGGGTAGACCTAATACATTATTCAAAATATTTGCGGACTTACAGTACATAGCTGGCTTAACAAAATGTATCTAAGCACAAATGTTTCAGTTTGAATTTAGACACAATACTATATCCAATTTACAGGTATATTTATATCCTTCTGTGTATGTATTAATGTGTATACAGTTGGAATACTCTGTACAGTATGTAGCTGACAAACCCAAAAGACGTCCCTCTCCCTCCCCTTCATAAAGATAACCACTCTCTCCATTTCCATCCTCCTATCAGAGACAGAACCAGCAGAGGGAGAGATACAACTTCTATGAGCCCAAGAGTTTGTCATACTTGTACAAAAATCAAGAAATTAAATGTAAAAAAAAAATATCATAAAAAAACACAGATTTAAAAAAAAAAAGTTGACAAAAAGATGTCATGAATTGTGCTGATCCTCCTTGCCTTGACTTCTACTCCCCCTTCTGACCCCCCATTCATAAATCTGACTGCAACCCTGGGCTAGACCCCCCCACCCCTCCCCTCTCTTCTCCCCACCCCATCTCTGCATGCGCCACAGTCTTGCTGCGCTGCTTTTATTCCATTTGAGCTTGTAACACATCCCCCCCCCCAAAAAAATGCCCCTATTGTGATGTCATCAAAGCAGTCTGGCCCCTCCCTGCAACGATGGTGGAGGATGCATAGGTGTGTGTGTTAAGTTTGTGTGTGTTGAGTGTCTGGTTGAGTGTTTGTGTGTTGAGCGTGTATGTGTGTGTTGAGTGAGTATCTGTGTGTGTGGTTGTGTGTGGAGGTAGGGTAGATGAAGAGGTGCATTAAACCCACTCACCGCAGCGCAGCACTGCCTTGATGACATCAAGCCTGCCAATTGTAAAATGCAAAAGCAATGCAAGTGTGGCATGCCTCTGTTCCTGGTGTGTGCGTATATACGTACGGTGCCTGCCCTGGAAAAATAATCGGAAAACGACATTAAAAAAAAGAAGATATTTTTTAGCTGAACATATAAACAAAAATGTGTGTTTCTTTGTCAGAGAAAAAAAACATTTTTTTTTTGCATGAGATGTCTTTGAATTAAAATGTCTTAGAGGATACATTGTACCACATGGCAAGCAGTGGAGATAAAACGTTTAGTTTTTGCATTAAGGTGATATTATCAATGGACTCTTTTTATCAAGGGAGGGGTGATATCATGCACAGTGAGAAGAATCCTATGGAGATGTCAAATAAAGCAGTGAGATCATGTTGATGTATCAGATGTTGGGTCATTCGACTAAATGTCTGCTGTATTATCAGAGGACTTCTCACTGTTCTGACACACCCCTCTTCCTCATTCAACCATGTGAATTGAGATGTGGAGGGCACAAAAAATGAACCAGTTAGCCCAGATTTTTTCTCCTTCTCCAATTTGACCTGGTCAAAAGTAGTGCACTATATAGGGAATAGGGTGCCATTCGGAATAGTGTCAAATTTGGGACGTACTAAATGATATAAATTATGATCAATCCCCCCATCTGAAAAATTCAGAACAGACATGGGTATAGTATTTTGGCGTGGATCCACCAGAATGTAGGAGGCAGAGGTTAAATGGTGAGGCTATAAGAGTGTACTTACTAAGAAGGTATGCCAGAGGAGGCTGGTGGGAGGAGCTGTAGGAGGACAGGCTCAATTGTAATGGCTGGAATGGAATAGATGAAACGGAGTCAAATGTGTGGTTCCCATATGTTTGATACCGTTCCAATAATTCCATTCCAGACATTACAATGAGCCCTTCCTCCTTAGCTCCTCCTCTGGTGTTCACTACAAGTGTACACTACATAGTAATGTAGTAAGTGGACTCATGTCTGCTAAAAGATGAATGTGAATTCTTATCAAACTGAGCCATGAATGCTGCTGTCGCCATTTCAATAATAATATACCCTCTCGTTAAGCATTGTGGGTAATCTCAGCCTAGGCTACTATTTGTGTTCTTGATAAAGGACGTAATATTATACCAAGACTCCGCAAAAGCCTTATGTACTGTAATAATTACATGCTGACATTCAAATATCCCACCAGCAATCTATATGGCTTAAGGTAGCGAATGATTCATTTCCTGTTTTAAGTTGTTAGAGAGGAACAGACAAACTACACTGATATGTCACTAGCCTACAATGCATTTTACTGTATTCTGTTTCGTAAAAGGGTCAAGCCTGTGTTTATATGGGGAATGCTATGCTATGCCCTGTTCGGTCTGGTCTTAGTACTTCTTGATTCTGGTAAAGCATACGCAGTATTAGAAAGTAGAAGAAATACTGTATGCAACCACCACCACTAGTGTGATTATGTAACTTAATAATACTATTCCATACCATTCCACTGAACCTCTGATGATGTACAATCCAAGAGATTTTTTTGTTTTTGTTTTACTTCTTTTCTTTTGGTTGAGAAAATAGGGAAATATTGTTAGTGTTGACTTGGGAACATAGGAGAATGTTCATGTATTGTTATCTGCAAAGGGTTTCAGACATGTGTGCTGCATCAGAACTAAACGCCTCTCTCATTGGAGCGCTCCTTTATCGAGTGCTTTCCAATCCAAAAACTATCATCCGATCACCTATATTGGCGGTGAAGAAACCATGCAGGCTCACAAAATACTCAATTTATACTTTATCGTAGTCCCTCCCACCTGGAAATACAAGTATGAGACAAAAATCCCTCAACGTCTGTCATCCAGATGTCAAGTTGAACACACACACACTATTGTAGAAGTATCGATATCAAAACCGCACAAATAGTATTCCTGTGAGTATAGGTGTTTTGTCCTGGGCGAGTGCAGATTTCAAAGGCCGTGGAGTTAGTTAATAGCAGACATGAATGTATATGGGTGCCGTTACTAAGGGTCTTTGTTGCGAGAAATTGTTAAAACATTTTTTTTCTTTTAAGAGAGAAAGGATTAAGACAAAAATGACAAAAAGCAGCTAATGGTTCTTCTATTGCTGAGAAAACCACAACATATGATGTTTAAGAGTGACTGTGTACATAGCTATATCTATTACTGTTGCTTTGATTTACAGTTTATATATATATATATATATATATATATATATATATATATATATATATAATTTCTGTTGAATTTCTGTTGATTTCATCAATGCTAATATAATGGACTTTGGAACTGTCTGTCTGAGAAGATGGCTGTCTTTGGAATGTTCCACCAAACGGGGGGGGGGGGGCATGCCACTGTGGCAGTTTACCTGGGGGGAACGGGACAAAATGGACTCTCCCTCTCTCTGTACTCCTCTGGTGAATTTATCACTCTGCTGTGGCTAACAGGATGACTAACTCTCCACTGTGGTCACAGGTACCAAGAACGCAGAAGCACTTGTAGCACAATTGTCTTTTTTTTTCTTCTCTTGAGTATGGATTTTTTTCTCTCCTCCTAGCCAATATCTACCCCTCTTGCTCATATACCGTATGTATCATAAGCCTATATACAAGACAACGTTATATAAAGAAATGCATTACTATGACCCGTGGCTATTTGTTGAAGTTTGCCAAAGGTGAAAGTTTTGTTGCATTTTTCTCTCAAACTGCTATGTTGTGTTCAAGAAGTGTCAACAAAATCCCGTATTTATCGGTATCATTTTGGAAACCCTGCTCACGTGCCATCTAATCAAGCAATAAAAACAAACAAACAATGAGATAACGAGATACAATCGTATAAATTATTTTATTAGTGCGAAATGCTGCATTGTTGTTATATCTCATATGCTGGCGACGGAGGGTCGGTTCGCCGTGACGTCACCGTTGGCATGACAACACATCACCGCTGACGGAATGTTGGGGCCTGAATAAGAGGTGTGATTGTATAATGATTATTTTTGTATTTTTTCTTTATAAGAGGTTTCAAATGTTTTTGTTTTGTTTCATTTTTTTTTTTACTTGAAGATGAATTCTACTGGTGTACCACTTGCATTGTTTGTACAGGTGTTATTGGGAGTATTGGGGGGAGAAAAGTCCCTCCCAGCAGAGAGGTGAAAGATGGCAGAGTTTCTGAAAGTGGTCTCTGTTATCTATCAGTCATATGAGCTTTATTTATCAGTCTAAATCTTGCTTCTGATTCTCTAGTAGTCAGGAGGAGTATCACAGTAACTCAACTACAGCCAGGGGGTTGTCACTACTACTGAGAATAAAAATCAATTAGCCCATATCAAAATTTAAAACGCAAGCTGAAAAAAACCTCAATGAAAATTTAGTGTGATTTCCATGAAAGCAATTCAACGTTTATTTGATATATACTATCAACAATTTAATAAAGTTGTAAAGTGTATTTTACTGTAAATAGCATCCACGGGGTATTTTTTTATGATCATTTTGTAACAGAAATACCTTAATATAACTTTTTTTAATGAAGTTTACAAAATCACACACACTTTAAAAAAAATATATCCAAACCTGAGATTCAATTGTAATGATCTTTTCAACTCTCTCACTAAACTCACCAAGCCAGAGACCGTTCATTTTCAACTTCTTTCAGAGACCACTGCCATCTTTCCCAGGATCAAGGTGCTGTGTGGTTTAACCTCAGTAGTCAGAGAGAAAAGCCTACTGTTGTCCTGTTCTGATGGAGAGGGAGTGGCCTGTTAGTGGCTGGAGAGCACCCAACACTGTAGCACAGCACATAGTGGATGTGTCCAAAATTGAACTTTATTCCCTGGCACTACTTTTGACCATGGCTCATAGGGGTACGGTCAAAAGTACTGCACTGAATAGGGTGCCATTTCAGACTCAGCCAGTGTATTAGCTAGCCCTAGGAGTGTGCAGCAGCAACATATTGTCTCCACTTTCAGATCTTGAGCTGTCATGGCTGTCTGTTGCTAGGAAACCAACCCACACAAAGCGCAGCAGGGATATGCAGCCACACTGAGGGAGTGAGGAGGCAGGCAGGTCAACCAGCCGGGCCGCCCCTGAGGGAGAGGGGGAGGAGTGTGGGAGTGAGTGTGTGGCAAGGCTAAGGCTATGATTAAGAGGGGCGAGGGAACCTTGTATGAGGATGCCTTGGGTGCTTAAAGTAGGCCACTGGGGAAGAAAAAATAGGTAAACAATGACAGGGAAAAGAGAGGGTTATTACAGAGAAGATGGATCAGGGTGCAATCGCAGACAGTTGAGGGTCTGAGACTGAAGAGCAAATGAGAAGAGGGCTAGGGGAACCCAAGGGAGACGGGTTCAATTGGCTCAAGGCCTTAGCAAGAGGTCAGCCAAGCAGAAAAGAGGTGAAAGGTGGTCACAAGGCAGAGGGATTTGATCATGGTTAAAACGCGGTTAAGGTACGGCCGGCTCGACCAGACCGCGCCTGAACTTCCCTGAATAGAGTGTAGATGCAGTGATGACCTGGTGTACCGTTCTGGGCTCGTATTTACAAAGCATCTCAGAGTAGGAATGCTGATCTAGGATCAGTTGGACCTTTTAGATCACAATGAATACGATTTTATGGACTGGGGAAACCTGATCCTAGACCAGCACTCCTACTTTGAGACGCTTTATGAATACCGACTATTCTTTATGTTCCTCCTTCTGACGTTCCTTTCTTTTGACTGCTGTATTGTTACTACTGATTAACCATTTTTTGTTTTTTTGCCGATCAATATGAACACTGTAAAGCTGTAAAGATAAAGATTTCCTGCATTGTGAAAGAAAAATGGATGTACATATTGTATCAATTAAAACGACAATGCATAAAGTTTTATATGTTCCTCTGGTCAATTGATTTGAACGTTGATTTAAATGATCATGTAATATCATATCGTTTGTCATATTAAAGAAAGTGGACACTATTAGATTCAGCTTAATCTCGGTTAACCCAGAACTAAAGTCTTGCGTAATTGGTCAGATGCTCGATTAAGTGTAAAGAGAAGAGCTAGAACGGGGATCGGAACCCGAACGAAGAGCTCCACCATCTCTCTTTGCAAGTTGCAGGCAAGTCTATGGGCCAACTACTTCTGAAATTCGAAAGATGCCAACGCCTACAAAATCGGGATTTGTCCAAAGCACTGGAACTAATGCTGCTTGTTATTTCACACATCCCGTTGTATCATGACAAATCTACGGTACCATTTATGTTTATGTAGTCTGTCCACGAGAGATTCAACTAGAACTATAGGCAATATAGCCTGAAGTCCAGACCTGTTTTGGGCTTACTTCTGTTTGGCGTATGACATGGAGTACAAGGACAGGAATATTAGTACAACCAGACTGGTACCCAGGCTAAAGGCAATAGAGAAAACTCTATAATTTTAGATTCACCTTGGTATAGAGGCTCCAAAAAGCACACTCTACAATATTCACCTTAATATAGAGGCTTTAAAAATCAAACAACTATATTGTTAACCTTAAATTGCCATCAGCATGGATCCAGCCTTAGGTCTCTCTCTCACTCAACACCCATCTACCCTGTCGCCATGGGGATGCTGGTGGGCTATCTGGAGATAACTCTGTTGCCCTTGACAACTGCAGGCTTTTAAGGGACACTTTGGCCTTGGTTTCCTGTTAACATACCATTCTGTTCTTTTAGTTATTATAATGAACACAAATAGCCGTCCATCACACATCATACTCGTTCACGTAATAGTCATTATATAACACATTCAGAACCGTCTGTTTCCATACAAACAAAGCATTGGGTTACCAAAGGTTGTAACCATTATCAACTTGTGCAGTAGTAGGCTGAGTCACTCGCACACTGAGGCTCTCCTCCACTACCCTCCATCCTCCCCCTGAAGTGAACACGCTCTCCAAAACTTGCACACATGCCACTTTCACGTCCGTCCGTCCCCCATCCCTTGGGCTGTGGCTGGGTTCCCTTGAGCTGTGGAACAATGAAAGGGAAAAGGAGGAGAGGAGGGAACTTGCCTGCTATTGTAGTGACCAGACCATTGGTCAGGGTAAAATACACTCAGTTGAAAAATCCCTGTAAGTTGACTGATACTTTCCAAGATCATCTCCATAAAGACACATAGGTGTACTCTGCAACATGAATCCTTATTCTATTTCTATGGCAACTGCACTTAAAAGGACAGACATACTGTATACTCTGAATGTCTGAAGACATGGCAGGACAATAGAGAACACGTTTGTTCTAAACAACAACTAAAAACGTCACATTAGCATCCCAGTGATATTGGGACATTTTGGTTCTAAACAGCAACTAAACGCTTCATATTACCCAGTGATGTTGTGACATTCATCAAATAGGTCGGCTACCTGCCGCCAAAGATCTCACCATCTCTGGCAGCGACCAGGAGCTGGGTCAGGCACTGTGTGTGACAGAGAGACAAAAGAGCGAGGCTTTCCAGTAGCCAAATAAGCTGATAAAAGACTAGTTCAGAATGAACATGGAATGGCTGACTGCGCCCAGGGCGAGTGGAATTAGACGATCTGTTTGAAATCAGCGAATCACTCCAATGGGAGAAGAGCGAGAGGTTTAATAAAAAAATATAAGTTTATTAAAGAAATGCAAAGACTAGATCGTTTCACTTTATTGTAGAAATACATTGACGAGTCCAGCTTTACTTGACAATTAATGCAATAATAGGACATTCAGACAGGATATCAGTTAATAAACACAATCAAACAGTATAGAACCTTTAAAAAAACCTCTGACTGTTATCTAGCTAATGAGGTATATTTACTTTAGCTGAGAAATACTTTTAAAAAGGCAACAGTGCCAAACAAATTTCTCAAAGTGTGGTTTTGCCTTGGCAACAGAAGACAGAAACCAAAAATCTAAAGAAGAGGGGTGAGAACAGAAAAATGTGAAGAGAAGAAGACTACAATTCCACAAAATGGAGGGAGGTTGAAAAAAAAGAAACTGATGCGTTCCAGTGGGAGGCTCCTGCCGTTGCCCCCTGATACGGGCAGAGAGAGAGAGAGAGAGAGGGGTGTGTGTGTGTGAGGAAGAGAATTGGATAGAGAGAGAGGGAGCGAGAAGGAGAATTGGGAGCTTGGAGGAGCTGCAGCTGCCTGGTTTCCATAGCGATGGAGATGCAGCACAATGAGGGAGAGAGATAGAGTAAGAGATGGAGAGAGGGACTCAGGAAGAGGTGGGGAGAGATGTTTGGGGGAGGTGTAGTTCGGACATGGAGCCCCAGGACTTGCCACTTGAGACCGCCACCTTCAGGGGGACCTGGGTAAAACACACCGGGTGGGGGAGGGGGACATCAAACTGAGGTGTATTTGTGTGTATGTAAGCGTGTGTAAGACATCAGCATTGGCAGGAGTGTGGAGAAGAGGTGTGTGTGTGACATCAGCGTGTGTGTAGCACCACACTGACCTAGATTCTCTCAGGGTCTCATCATCACTCACCTGGCCTCCCGCTGTCACACAGCAAGACAGGAAGCAGCTAGCTACTGTTGCTACTACTTTACCAATAAAACACATACTAAGCCTACGCTAAGCTAACTTAGCAGTTTCCTTGCTAGCTACTGTAGCTACTACCTTACCAATAAAACACATACTAAGCCTACGCTAAGCTAACTTAGCTAGTTTCCTTGCTAGCTACGGGAGCTACTACCTTATCAATAAAACACATACTAGGCCTACGCTAAGCTAACTTAGCTAGATTCCTTGCTAGTCTCTCTGCGAACTACTGAAGTTAATAAAGGCGAAGCACATATCTCAGCTAGCGACTGGCGCTATTTCCTTTAGAATAAAACATAGCATAACGATAGGTTAAGTTAACCAGTCTCCCTGGTTGACAATATCAGCAAATGAAATACACACAACTGCTACAGTACAAATAAAAATGAAAAATGAAATACTTTTCCTTAATTTTTTTAGTCCTATTCACTTACTTTGAGATGAACTCCCAGACAATCGATGTGTTGCAGGGACTCCATAGTGTTCTTGACCAACACTGTGTCACAAAGGGACAGACAGAAACACATACTAATAAATAATACAATACAAGCCATCTAGCAGACGCTTTTATCTAAAGCAACTTAGAGTCATGTGTGTATACATTTGTATGGGTGGATCCAGCGGGAATCGTACCCACGACCCTTGGTGTTGCAAGCGCCATGTTCTACCAACGGAACCACACGGGACCCCACTGAGCCACACAGGACCACATATTACATATGAATATCTCTGATGAGTTGAAGTAGGATGAAGCGTGAAGATTCTATATCTCATGTGTATGACCCGGAGAGAAGAGGGGGATTGTGTGATGTCTCACCTGCGAACTCCCCCACCTGAGAGTCCTCCACCTCGTAGAGCAGCTCGTCATGGAGCTGAGCTATCAGCCTGGACAGGACATAATACATAAAGAGATAGTGAGAGAAAGAAAGAAAGAGAGAAAGAAAGAAAAGGAATAGAGAAGAAAACACCGCCTCCCGACTGGAGCAGCAGTCTAAGGCACTGCATTGCTAGGGACGTCACTACAGACCGGCGTGATCGGAAGTCACATATGGCGGCGCACAATTGGCCCAGCGTCGTCCGGGTTAGGGGAGGGTTTGGCCGGGGTAGGCCGTCATTGTAAATAAGATTTTGTTCTTAACTGACTTGCCTAGTTAAGTAAAGGTTAAAGAAAAAATAAATAGAGGGAGGGAGTAGAGAAGATTGAGAGAAGACACGTGGGTTGCGTCAGAGAGAGCACTCAGGGTAAAAAGAGAAAGATGAGTGGTTGTAACTGATGATTGCGGCAAGGTAAGTGAATGATGCGGAGTGATTTGATGACCCTGAGCTATGATTATGAGGGATGAGCGGAGGGAGGGGAGAGAGAGGGCAAGGAAGGGAAGGCATGGAGGGAGATAGAAAGGGAGGGAAAGAGGGAAGGATGGAGGAAGGGAAAGAGAATCTTGGCAGCAGGGTTGGTAATTCAATTTGAACTCAGAAGATAAATTGAAAGTCAATTCCTGGAATGAAAATCGCTCATTATTGTATGGAGAACAGGAGGAAGAGAAGGGTGAGGAGAGGCAAAGTTGGGTTGCATATCAAATGACACCCTATTCTGTAGATAGTACACTACTAATGACGAGAACCCATAGGGCACTGGTCAAGCGTAGTGCACTATATAGGGAATAGGGTACCATTTGAGATGTAGTCTTGGTCTAACCTGGCGGAGAGAGAGCTGGAGGAGGAGACTTGAGAGAAGATACGGATCATGGCCATCTTACACAGGTCAGCAGCTGACCCTAGAGAGAAGAAATAGAAAGCCAGAAGAGAAGTTAACACGCACGCGCGCACACACACACACACACACACACACACACACACACACACACACACACACACACACACACACACACACACACACACACACACACACACACACACACACACACACACACACACACACACACACACACACACACACACACACACACACACACACACACACACACACACGTCCCCTCCACACTACCTTGGACCACAAAGTTGACGGCCTGTCTCTCAGCTTGCATGCGGACTCCCCAGTCTGTAGAGTGGATGTGAGGAAGTGTCCTTCGCCGGCCCATAATAGACACCACGTAACCTAGACAACAACACACAGGTACAGTACTAGAGGTTATTTACACTGCAATTGAAAGGTATGAGGAAGGATGATGTGTTTGTTATTCTAACATGTTTTATTCTGGATCAAAAGGGGGCTTAGGTGGTGGGCGCAGAAGTTGCAATGGGTTTGGTTGGCCCGGCTGAATTTTAGAGAACATTTGGGCTGTGTAGAGAAATGCTGGTATTTTTAAGTCAATTTCCTGCAATTCTTCACATTTCTTAATGGAGCTGGGATCCATTTTTGCAGTTTTAAAGCTAATTTGCTGCAATTCTACACTTTTTGCCATGTATCTGAGAGAACATTGGGCCGTTTTAAAGCTAATTTCCTGCAATTCTATGCATTTTGCATAGAACACAATGCTGTGTTCTTTTGCTCAAACATAATAACAAACTCAATACTGCAAAATTCATTGTTTTTTATATTTTCAAGCTTTTATTTCGGTGATTATTTTTAGTTCTCAAAGATTATATATATATATTTTAAATTACAGAGTGGCTGTGGTTCCGGATTTTCTGGAAATCCGATTTTATGCGGCAAAAAAATAAATAATGTGCACACATTTTTTTTAAATGTAGCTGCTGCGCACTCCGCTGCCTACGCAGCTGCTGCTCAGTGCTGCTTGATTGGTGATGAACGCCTTTGACTGGTGTAGCCTACACACTTCATGTTTTACACTAAGGACATGGTCAACAACTACTGCATTCCATGTCTCAGTAAACGATTAAACATAAGCAAGTTTTCATGTTCTTTTTTCAGGAGGGGAGCTAGGCTACATGCAGCTATTTACATGTTGTACACAAAAGATCAACGTGTTTGTACAAATTTGCAGATTGTTTCTTGCCCCAATGCAGTTACAGTGCATTCAGAAAGTATTCAGACCCCTTTTCCAAATGTTGTTACCTTACAGACTTTTTATAAGATTGATTAAATTGTTTTTCTCCCTGATCCATCTACACACAGTACCCCATAATTTCAAAGCAAAAACAGGTTTTTAGTCATTTTTGCAGATGTATTAAAAATAAAAAACTGAAATATAACATTTACATAAGTATTCAGACCCTTTAATCAGTACTTTGTTGAAGCACCTTTGGCAGTGATTACAGCCTTGTGTCTTCTTGGGTATGACGCACACCTGTATTTGGGGAGTTTTTCCCATTCTTCTCTGCAGATCCTCTCAAGCTCTGTCGGGTTGGATGGAGAGCGTCGCTGCACCGCTATTTTCAGGTCTCTCCAGAGATGTTTGATCGGGTTCAAGTCCGGGCTCTGGCAGGGCCACACAAGGACATTCAGAGACTTGTCCCGAAGCCACTCCTGCGTTGTCTTGGCTGTGTGCTTTGGGTCGTTGTCCTGTTAGAAGGTGAGCCTTTGCCCCGAGTCTGAGGTCCTGAGCGCTCTGGAGTAGGTTTTCATCAAGGATCTCTCTGTACTTGGTTCCATTAATTTTGCCTTTTGGCAAACTCCAAGCGGGCTGTCATGTGCCTTTTACTGAGGAGTGGCTTCCGTCTGGCCACTCTACCACAAAGACCTAATTGGTGGAGATGGTTGTCCTTCTGGAAGGTTCTCCCATCTCCACAGAGGAACTGGAGCTCTGTCAGAGTGACCATAGGGTTCTTGGTCACCTCTCTGACCAAGGCCCTTCTCCCCCGATTTCTCAGTTTGGCCAGGCGGCCAGCTCTAGAAAGAGTCTTGGTGGTTCCAAACTTCTTCCATTTAAGAATGATGGAGGCCACTGTGTTCTTGGGGACCTTCAATGCTGCAGACATTTTTTGGTACCCTTCCCCAGATCTGTGCCTTGACACAATTATGTCTCTGAACTTTACGGATAATTCCTTTGACCTCATGGCTTGTTTTTTGCTCTGACATGCACTGCCAACTGTGGGACCTTATGGTGTGTGCCTTTCCAAATCATGTCCAATCAATTGAATTTACCACAGGTGGACTCCAATCATGTTATAAAAAAATATCTCAAGGATGATCAATGGAAACAGGATACACCTGAGATCAATTGCGAGTCTCAAACCAAAGGGTCTGAATACTTACGTAAATAAGGAATTTCTGATATTTATTTTGTTACATACATTTTCAAAAATGTCTAAAAACCTGTTTTCGCTTTGTCATTATGGGGTATTGTGTGTAGAGTGATGAGGGGGGAAAGCACTTTTTAGCACAATTTTAAAATAAGGCTGTAATGTAAAACTAAATGGATAAAGTCAAGAGGTCAGCATATTTTGAAGGCTACTCATTATAGCTTTCATAATGCAGCTATCTAAGCAGAATATCAAAGGGTTAGACATGCAGTCTAATTAACAAATGTATGTTATTTTTTCATCATCATTGCAAACATTGGCTAAGCAGGAGGCAGACAAGCAGTCAAAGTAGTAGCGTTCTTTTTCAGCAACTCTGATTAGTAGCTAAGATATGGCAGCAAGTATAAAGATTAGCCTACAACATCACACAAAATACAGATTGTTTTGCTCCAATGCAATGTGTAGTTCAACCGCAATATCCGTTACAACAGACATAATGGCCTTCAGAATGTAGCCTTCATAATGTGGCCTTCATTGTAGCCTTCATAATGTAGACTTCATTATATAGCCTTCATAATGTAGCCTTCATTATATAGCCTTCATAATGTAGCCTTCATAATGTAGCCTTCATTGTAGTCTTCATAATGTAGCCTTCACAATGCAGCCTTGAATGCTCGTTCAAATCACCACAGGGTTTTTAATTTCAGTTGTGCAGAAATATGATGTAGAGACCTCCTCTATCATCATGGTTCAGAAGAGGGTGATTAAAGAGAGAACCGTGAAGGGTGCTGTGTGTGTAAAATAAGTAATGCGTAGAACTTGATCCATATCCACAGCTTTGAGCAAGACGTTTCCAGAGGGGCGGGGCTGAAAACTCAGTATTCGCTGCTACGGCCTAAAAAAGATATACTGTATGTCCATTATCTTTTCTACATATGTTATATCTTGCTTTTATTCGATTCATTTTACACATGAAAGCGTTTTTTATATCGCAAAAATGTATATAACAAAAAAATCATGTTACACTGTTTGACGGCCGGACCAAGAATTTCAATGGGGAAAAAACAGTTGGCATGACTGCATTTATTTAACTCCAGTAAACACTGTCCCCTGTCATAACAGCATTGTAAACTAGTTGGGTGGCAAACACACACACACACACACACACACACACACACACACACACACACACACACACACACACACACACACACACACACACACACACACACACACACACACACACACACACACACACACACACACACACACACACACACACACACACACACACACACACACACAAACTTCCCATCCCTGACACTCAGACTTCCCAAACACCAACCCACACACCCGCACACTCACCCACCCACACGTGCCCACGTCAGGCATGTCTGTCCTAGTGCATTCCAGTATTAGACAAAGGCCCCAGGCTTTACAGGCAAATCCTTCTGGAAACACAGTGAGGTAATCCACAGCCATACACACAGAATGACCCTCTGTAATGTGTTTGTGTGTGTTTGCAGTGAGTGTGTGTTCATTCATAGCATCTGTGTTCGCAGTGAGTGTGTGTCGGTTGTATTATTTCACCCCATACAGCGGGGGCTACACGCGTGACCTGGCCTACAGGAATGTGACCTATTGGTCTAGGGTATAATGACAAGCATGTAAAAGGGCTAACTGGTTGTCAACATTCATTCATAGAGTCACGGATGGCTAGTGTGATGGTCATACATAGGAATGTGCATGGGTGTGAATGTTTACATTTGACTGTGTTGGAGCCATGAATGAGGCTTGCGTGTGTACACTGAACGTACAAAACATTAAGAACACCTGCTCTTTCCATGACCAGGTGAATCCAGGTGAAAGCTATGATCCCTTATTGATGTCACTTGTTAAATCCACTTCAATCAGTGTAGATGAAGGGGAGTAGACAGGTTCAAAAAATATTTTTAAGCCTCGAGACATGGGTTGTGTATGTGAGCATTCAGAGGTTGAATGGGCAAGACAAAAGACTTAAGTGCTTTTGAACGGGTAGCAGGTTCCAGGCGCACAGGTTTGTGTCAAGAACTGCAGCGCTGCTGGGTTTTTCACCCTCAACAGTTTCCCGTGTGTATCAAGAATGGTCCACCGCCCAAAAAGACAGTCAGCCAACTTGACACAACTGTGGGAAGTATTGGAGTCAACATGTGCCAGCTTCCCTGTGGAGATGAGGGGTGCAACTCGGTATTAGGAAGGTGTTCTTAATGCTTTGTGTGTAGCATGTCAGGACATGTCATATTCATTAATATAACTTTGCATGATTTTAAAAGAATGTCTTATAAGAACAAACAGGATTGTGTATGTTTATATATTGGTATACATTAGTTTGACGACCAGTGTTTGAAATCAGTACATTTATTTATCTAATGAGTGTCTTTCTTTAAAAAACATTTTTTTCAAGTATTTTTATTGAGATTTCCTTCTGTTTCAGTGTAAACAATGATTAAAATATACTGCATATGTGATTTTATACATTGAAATATAACATGGAAATGTTTTTTTAAAGGAGGTAGGAATGTATATGCCTATAAAAAAATAATGAAATACTTAAAATAATACTTTCATAACAAAACGTACATTAAAAACAACAACAAAGGAAAAGCAAAACAAAGCTGGTCTTCAAAATGATTCAAAGTCAAGGCTAATATTAAACACTCATAAAGACAGATAAGAACAGGCAGTTTCCTGTGGAGAGAAATTGCAGTGTCTCTACGTAGGTAAAGAAAAGCTGCCACATTTTGTAGAATTTGCCAGAAGAACCCCATAGGACAAATGCTATCTTTTTCAATTTACTAAAGTGTAAGACATCTTTAATCCACACAAATGAGGAGAGGGCGATTTCCACCGAAGTAAAATCAACCTTCTTGCCACAACAAAAAAAGGCTACAAAGTCTGATTTATATTTTGCCATTATCAAAGAATAATGTTAAGTTATGACAGTAGGAGGAGCAAAATGCACCAGTACTACTCATGTCACGGATAAAGTTGCACCTTTCTATCTATTGAAATGACTATTGGGAAGGTGGAATTTAGCTGAGAGTTGTTGCAACGATGCAAATGTGCCGTCGACATACAAATCATTGAAGGATTTGATGCCAAGGTTAAACCCAACGGCGAAGGCTCCATCTACTATCGATGGACGGAGAAAACGTGATTTCTGATTGGAGGGGCCCTTGATGAATAGGTTTGCAATCCAATGTGACGTCTAAACTGGTTCCAGATCTTAAGAGTGGTTTTTACTCAAATGGTTCTGGTATAACCTGAAATAGCAGAGTTAATAGGCGAGTTTGCCAAAGCAGCCAATGAGAATGGCATACAGGGGGATATACTCTATCTTCAACCATGCTGGAATGACATGTGGGGCATCTGTAGGTATCCAGTACTGAATTACATGGAAGTTGGCAGCCCAACTGAATCAATAGTAGGGGCAGCTAGAGTATTACAACATTTATCAAAATGTTCAGAAGTCTATAAAGATGCATAGAAGTCCTTAAACTGATTATTTATGAGCTGGGGATCGATTGTTGCACCTGTGGGCGTTTGAATATGAGACATTTTGTGAGTAGAGGAAGACTGGCAAAGTTGATGAGAAAGCAATTTACTTCTCTTGTCGCCATACTCACAGTGAGTATGTCACGAGGCCTGTTGACAAGGTATCGAATTCAGCGTGTAAAGAGAGTCGATCCCTGTACACATTTGGGGTTGGTGAGGTAGCGTACAAAATTTGAATTGTCAGTTCAGTCTGCATTCCCTCTGTTTTCTTTCAAAAGTAGTGTGTGACATGATTTGACAAAAGGCACCAATTTGTGTATGAAAATTGCAGCTTTTCTACCTTTACTTTGATAAAGATGGCCTACCCAACCTTTCTGCATTCTAAAGTGATCAGAAACTCTCAGATGGGTCTCTTGTAAGAAAGCAAACGGTGTTTCCAGATGTTGAAGATGCTGAAGTACTCTACCACGTTTGACTGGTTGGTTCAAATATTTACAGTTACTAGAACATGTAAATATACTCCCAGCCGACTACCCTATTAAATTAGGTTGTTCAGTCATCATCCTTTAATTTAAATTAATTTAAATACTAGCAGAAGACCAAACTTGACATACAAGAAAACAGTTGAACTACCTCCCATCAGTTGAAGTGTCTTCCCAAACAAGACCCGCGCATCCCATGCTAGTACACAAGCTCCTAAATACGCTCCAGGAAACAGTGGTTACAGTAGCTAGGCTAAACTCTTACCAAGTGGAGCGTGGTGACAATTTCACTACATGACCAAAAGTATGTGGACACCTTCTTGTTGAACACCTCATTCCAAAATCGTGGGCATTCATATGGAGTTGGTCCCCCCGTTTGCTGCTATAACAGCCTAAACTCTTATGGGAAAGCTTGGAACATTAGTGAGGTCGGGCACTGACGATTTTGCCTGGCTCGCAGTCTGCGTTCCAATTCATCCCAAAGGTGTTCAATGGGGTTGAGGTCAGGGCTCTGTGCAGGCCAGTTAAGTTCTTCCACACCGATCTCGACAAACAATTTCTGTGTGGGCCTCCCTTTGTGCACGGGGGCAATGTCATGCTGAAACAAGAAAGGGCCTTCCCCAAACTGTTGCTACAAAGTTGGAAGCACAGAATCGTCTAGAATGTCATTGTATGCCTTAGCGTTAAGATTTCCCTTCACCGGAACTAAGGAGTCTAGCCCAGACCATTATTCCTCCTCCACCAAACGTTACAGTTGGCACTATGCATTCGGGCACGTAGTGTTCTCCTGGCAACCTCCAAACCCAGATATGTCCATTGGACTGCCAGATGGTGAAGCATGATTCATCACTCTAGAGATCGCGTTTACACTGCTCCAGAGTCCAATGGTGGCGAGCCATTGAACCCATTGTATGAAGCTCCCAATAAAGAGTTATTAGGCTGACATTGCTTCCAGAGGCAGTTTTGAACTCGGTTGTGAGTGTTGCAACCGAGGACAGACAATTTTTACATGCTACGTGCTTCAGCAATCACTGGTCCCGTTGTGTGAGCTTGTGTGGCCTACCACTTCGCGGCTGAGCCGTTGCTTCTCCTAGACATTTTCACTTCACAATAACAGCCCTTACAGTTGACAGGGGCAGCTCTAGCAGGGCAAACATTTGACGAACTGACTTGTTGGAAAGGTGGCATCCTATGACGGTGCCACGCTGAAAGTCCCTGAGCTCTTCAGTAAGGCCATTCTACTGCCAATGTTTGTCTATGGAGATTGCATGGCTGTGTGCTCGAATTTTATACACCGGCAGTGGTGTAACGTACATAAGTAAAAAATACTTTAAAGTACTACTTAAGCAGTTTTCTGGGGTATCTGTACTTTACTATTTATCTTTTTGCCAACTTTTACTCTTACTTCATTACATTCCTAAAGAAAATAATGTACTTTTTATTTTATACATTTTCCCTGACACCCAAAAGTACTCGTTACATTTTTACAGGAAAATGGTCCAATTCACACACTTATCAAGAGAACATACCTGATCATCCCTACTGCCTCTGATTTGGTGGACTCGCTAAACACAAATGCCTAATTTGTAAAGTATGTCTGAGAGTTGGAGTGTGCCACTGGCTATCTGTCAATTTTTTAACATTTAATTTTTTAATTTATTTTTTACAAATGTTTTATTGTGACGTCTGGTTTGCTTAATATATATATATATTTTTTAAATGGTGTCTACTTTTACTTTTGATACTTAAGTACATTCTAGCAATTCCATTTACTTCTGATACTTATTTTAGTATCAGATATTTTAAACCAAATACTTTTAGATTTTTACTCAAGTAGTATTTTACTGGGTGACTTTCACTTTTACTTGAGTCATTTTCTATTGAGGTATCTTTACTTTTACTCAAGTATGACAATTGAGTACTTTTTCCACCACTGGTCAGCAACGGGTGTGGCTGAAATAGCCGAATCCACTAATTTGAAGTGGTGTCCACATACTTTGTATATACAACAACAACAAAAACTATAGAAAGCACAGTTTACCAATAGTGACAAGTAAAGTAACAACAGGGTGTTAAATCAAATAACATAGGCAGCATGACAGCTTATGGCCGATCTAGTGTCACTCATCAAAATAAAAATGGACCTGTTTCACAAGCCCACACAGAAAACAGTGAAGAAAGATCTAAGATTTTTTATTTTAATTGAGACTTACTATTTCAGCTGACGACGAGGAGAATGTACGTATCAGGCAAATAGAACACTAGAAGGCACTGTAGTAGGCTCCATGTGTTGGGCCTTACTTAGCCTATCTGCAGTGCAGCGTTTGATAAGTGTCCATCTCGTTGCTCCGGTCAGGCCGGGGGAGCAGTTTCCTTCAAGTTCTAGATAAAGTTTGCGGCGGTCGGGTCGTGGAACTTGTGAAGAGCTCCGCTCGGTAGCATGATCCTCAGCTCGGCTGGGAAGAAGAGGCCAAACTTTACTCCCGGACAGGTGTGCAGAAGCCGCTTTGCGTTGTCAAACGCTGCTCGTTTCTTGGCCGCGGAGGCAGTGAAGTCTGTGAAGATGGACAGTCTCTTGATGTGTGTGTGTGTAGGTTTACTATCTATTACACATCAGTGTTTGTGAACTGAAGATGCATCTGTAAATCCCCTTTTCACTGTGTCCTCTTGATGACTTGTCCTATTTTCTCTCTCTCTCTTTTAATTTCCCCTGTTGGTACTGGATATATAAAGCTCCCCGCCACCTCCTCCTCTTCCCTTCATCATGTCTCATGTCTTTAGAAGTATAGGTATGACACTTGTCCTTTGGGGACCTCCCTCATTGTGTGTAATGGCTAAGGAAGTATATGGAAAATAAGGAGGATGCCAGTGCGAAATGGGGCCAGAGCTAATTTCAACATCAGAGTATAAATCAACAATTCTGCTTTGATGAGAGGCATGCACTGCTAGATAGCACTATATTCAGTTAGAGAAAATGGCTGCACGCACGCACGCACGCACGCACGCACGCACACACACACACACACACACACACACACACACACACACACACACACACACACACACACACACACACACACACACACACACACACACACACACACACACACACACACACACACACACACACACACACACACACACACACACACACACACACACACACACACACACGTGTCTCTTGGGCCTAGCTAGAGCAGATTGCAAGCTGAGATATTTATTGATCAACTGAAATCTCTGTTAGGCTGTGAGAGAGATAGAGGGAGAAAGAGAGAGTTAGGGAGAATGAAGCAAGAGTGAGAGGAGGGAAAAAGAGAGAAATAGAAGGAGAAAAATAAAGAGAGAGAGAGACAGCGAGATAGAAAGAGGTTAGGGAGAGAGATAGTGTGTTTGTGAGAGAGAGAGAGACAGCGAGAGAGAAAGAGGTTAGGGAGAGAGATAGTGTGTTTGTGAGAGAGAGAGAGACAGCGAGAGAGAAAGAGGTTAGGGAGAGAGATAGTGTGTTTGTGAGAGAGAGAGAGACAGCGAGAGAGAAAGAGGTTAGGGAGAGAGATAGTGTGTTTGTGAGAGAGAGAGAGACAGCGAGAGAGAAAGAGGTTAGGGAGAGAGATAGTGTGTTTGTGTGAGAGAGAGAGACAGTGAGAGAGAAAGAGGTTAGGGAGAGAGATAGTGTGTTTGTGAGAGAGAGAGAGACAGCGAGAGAGAAAGAGGTTAGGGAGAGAGATAGTGTGTTTGTGTGAGAGAGAGAGACAGTGAGAGAGAAAGAGGTTAGGGAGAGAGATAGTGTGTTTGTGAGAGAGAGAGCTCCAGCCCTGACAGGTGAGGCTGATAAATCCCAGGAGTGGCGCCACAGCGATGACTGAAATTAAAACGGTCCGTTCCGGGCGACATCACACGGGTCCCCAGTGAGCATGCTCAGTTACAGCATTTTTGTGGCTATCTGTGTGGCGTCTCACGAGCATTCCGTTGCGCTCGGCTCATTTAGAGATGAAGAGGGTGTAGTAACGGTGATTGGTTGCCACGGGTGACAGAGTGCGTGTCGGGGTCGATGGCTGTTATGCCACTGTGACAGAGACCCTCTCTGCTATACTCTTTCTAGAAGTTTAAACTTGAACTGCATATTTTAACTGACTACAATAAGAATTTTTATCAGAAAATTTTCTCAAAATGTTCCAACTGTAAAAAGTATCAATATATAAGATATCAGGGTAACACAGAACATGTGTTTACGGGGCAGGTCAATCTCAATGAACACAAGACGCAAGAAAAGCTAAGTATTCCTGAATCATTCTTGAGAAATCTTAGTCACACCAACCAACGTCTTTCCTCCATATCAGAGTTTTAAGCTGTAAAATGTGTTTTCAGCGTTCAAAGACGTCGATTGGCCTTATTGCCTGAACTAAACGTTTTCAGTGTGATTGAGAGTGCAGAGACCAGGGAGTGTGTGTGTGTTGACTCTAGGCCGCAGTGCTACAGTCTCAGGTGTACTGTGTAGACATATCGGCCAGGATATATCGAGTGTCCTAGTTGAACCATTACACCGCCAACCTCTTTCCTCCCCGTCCACAGGCAGTTTGTCTCAGTCCTGCCAATACAAGCACATATTTTTCCTCACCCACTAATGCACACACAAAGTGGATCCCTCCCTCCCACAAACACGCATCCACCCATACGCACAGAAAGACACACACAGAGTGAGCCCACCCCCCCACCCCACACACATACCTTGTTTGTGGCACTGCTGGATGGTGGTGTGTATGAAGGTCTGGACCTCTCTGTAGGTGTGGAGGAAGCTGTCCTGGAAGTGGCTGGCCTGTTCAGCACTAACACCCAGGATGCCCGACAGACGCTCCCTACCTGGGGGAGACAGACAACCATAACATATATCGCTCACATTCAATGCCAGTTTCATCCATTCCCCTCTATTTATTTGGAGCCCCATTAGCTTTTGCAGAGGCAACAGCTATTTTTCCTGGGTCCACAAAAAACATGACAAGTAACAAAACACTGGTACACTGACAGACAAGGACACTCACCCAAATGTGATATACAAACAATACAACAAACAAAATATAATGTGTATATGTAATCAAGGACTGATTTCGACCTGGGACACAAGGTGAGTGCAATTACTTATCAGGTAGAACAGAAAACAAACAGTACTCTGGACCTCCAAGGTCCACATTTGAATACCCCTGCCATATACCATAGCATAGTGATACAAAGTGATACAACATTTGTACCACAATATGTACCGTACCAGTCAAAAGTTTGGACACACCTAGTCATTCAAGGGTTTCTTATTTTTACTATTTTCTACATTGTAGAAAAATAGTTAAGACGTCAAAACTATGAAATAACACATATGGAATCATGTAGTAACCAAAGAAGTGTGAAACAAATCAAAATATATTTTAGTTTCTTCTAAGTTGCCACCCTTTGCCTTGATGGCAGCTTTGCACACTCTTGGCATTTTCTCAACCAGCTTCACCTGGAATACTTTTCCAACAGTCTTGAAGGAGTTCCTACATATGCTGAGCACTTGTTGGCTGCTTTTCCTTCACTCTGTGGTCCAAATCATCCCAAACCATCTCAATTGGGTTGTGGTTAGGTGATTGTGGAGGCCAGGTCATCTGCTGCAGTGCTCCATCACTCTCCTTCTTGGTCAAAAATAGCCATTACACAGCCTGGAAGTGTGTTTGGTCAAAAATAGCCCGTACACAGCCTGGAGGTATGTTGTGTCATTGTCCTCTTGAAAAACAAATGATAGTCCCACTATGCTCAAACCAGATGGGATGGCTTATCGCTGCAGAATGCTGTGGTAGGCATGCTGGTTAAGTGTGCCTTGAATTCTAAATAAATCTTTGACAGTGTCACCAGCAAAGCACGTCCCACACCATCACACCTCCTCCTCCATGCTTCACGGTGGGAACAACACATGTGGAGATCATCCTTTCACCTACTCTGCGTCTCACAAAGACACGATGGTTGGTACCAAAAATGTCAAATTTGGACTCAAAGGACAGATTTCCAACGGTCTAATGTCCATTGCTCGTGTTTCTTGGTCCAAGCAAGCCTCTTATTCTTATTGGTGTACTTTAGTAGTGGTTTCTTTACAGCCGACCATGAAGGCCTTATTCACGATGTCTCCTCTGAACAGTTGATGTTGAGATGTGTCTGTTACTTGAACTCCGTGAAGCATTTATTTGGGCTGCAATTTCTGAGGCTAGTAACTCTAATGAACTTATTCTCTGCAGCAGAAGTAACTCTGGGTCTTCCTTTCCTGTGGCGGTCCTCATGAGAGCCAGTTTCATCAAAGCGCTTGATGGTTGAAGTAACTTTCTAAGTTCTTGAAATTTTCCAGATTGACTGACCTTCATGTCTTAAAGTAATGATTGTTTCTCTTTGCCTATTTGAGCTGTTCTTGCCATAATATGAACTTGGTATTTTACCAAATAGGGCTATCTTCTGTATACCACCCCTACTATGTCAAAACACAACTGACTGGCTCAAACGCTTTAAGAAGGAAAGAAATTCCACAAATTAACTTTTAACAAGGCACACCTGTTAATTGAAATGCATTCCAGGTTCCAGATAACTATCGGCCATTCCACCCTAGCTCTGGCCCAAAGGAGATTCGAGTCGAGAGAGTCGTGGCTCTGTGTGCTCAGTATGTGAGCCTGTGCCTGTATGTGTGTTCATAGGGTCAGAATGTTTGTGTATATTTGTGTTCAGAGACTGCGTGTGTGTCCGTGTTCTGCAGCACTGTGTTTGTGTGTTCATAGTGTGTATATTTGCAGCGTGTGTGTGTTCCGTGGCACTGTGTGTGTGTCTGTGTTCTGTGGGTTAACGCGCGGCTGGTGATGAATAATGTTCTGCCAGACAGAGGGAGCGCCAGGGATGGTGCAGCAGGAGGGGGCAGTTGGCCCAGCGGAGACAAGCGCTAAGCCCCAAATCTGTGCCAGTCTGGGGCCCCTGCCTGGGTGGACGTGTCCCCCGTGCCCTCTACACACACCCAGGGAAACACAGGGAGAGAGTGTGAACATGCAGGGATAGTGTGAGTGTGTTTTGGGGGGAGGGCGGCTCTATGTCACACAGAGAGATGGAGTTGGTCTGTTTGTGAAAAGCATATACTTCTGTGTGAGTGTCAGTATGTATCAGTGCAGTTTGGATGTGTGTGTGTGTGTGTGTGTGTGTGTGTGTGTGTGTGTGTGTGTGTGTGTGTGTGTGTGTGTGTGTGTGTGTGTGTGTGTGTGTGTGTGTGTGTGTGTGTGTGTGTGTGTGTGTGTGTGTGTGTGTGTGTGTGTGTGTGTGTGTGCACGCTAAAGAGTGTGTGAGCGTGTACAGGCGAGTACGAGATAGAGGTAATTGACACAGATTTTCTTAAAAACAAATGAAATCACAAAAAAGGTGTCTGGACCATCCTATAAGATGCCAGGGAACACCAATGATACATTTTAGGTCCATTGAGGCCACAAATGCTCAAATCTAATGTTATTTCCCTTCAGCAGCATACCACCCTGCATCCCATTGCTGGCTTGCTTCTGAACCTAAGCAGGGTTGCTGCCTGGATGGGAGGACAGATGCTGCTGGAAGCAGTGTTGGAGGGCCAGTAGGTGGAACTGCCTCAGCCCTAGGGCAGTGAAGGGGAAATTGCCCTTAGGGTGCCGTCTTTCGGATGGGACGTTAAAACAGGTATCCTGACTTATCGTAAGAGTAGGGGTGTTAACCCCGATATCGTGGCTAAATTCCCAACCTGGCCCGATTGCAGCATGGCCACCAAATCATCCCCCTCATTCCTAATTGGCATATATCACTTCTCACCTCTACACCTGATAGCTGAAGTGTGGCCGCCTCATCCACACATTGGTGGGGGATGAGGTGAGATTTCCCCCTACTATGTGAAGCGCTTTGAGTACCTCAGTTGGTAGAAATGAAATCCAATTAATTTAAAATGAGTAACACTGATATAGACACACCGTATGATCAGGCTAGAAATGACATACTAAAGGGGTGTGATTAGCTAATCATGTTTGACCCTTCACCTGATAACAGTTTACCACTGGAGATGTGTGTGTGGGTGAGGAGAAGGTCTATTGTAGGGAGTGAGCGAAGGCAACCGGTTGCCACAGGGCAGGTAAGGATTGCAAGAAGGCAGTAGTGTGTGTGTGTGTGTGTGTGTGTGTGTGTGTGTGTGTGTGTGTGTGTGTGTGTGTGTGTGTGTGTGTGTGTGTGTGTGTGTGTGTGTGTGTGTGTGTGTGTGTGTGTGTGTGTGTGTGTGTGTGTGTGTGTGTGTGTGTGTGTGTGTGTGTGTGTGTGTGTGTGTGTGTGTGTGTGTATGTGTGTGAGGAAGTCTACAATGGAGTGTGTGTATGTGAGGCACCACATACCAGCTGAATGAGGTCAGTCCTGTGTGACCCTCCAGCCTCGTTACTGCTCACGCACATCTCTCTCTCTCCTTCTCCTCCACATCTCTCTATCTCTCTCCTCCACATCTCTCTCTCTCCTTCTCCTCCACATCTCTCTATCTATCTCCTCCACATCAATCTCTCTCTCATCCACATCCATCCATCTCTCTCTCTCCTACACATCTCTCTCTCTCCTCCACATCAATCTCTCTCTCTCCTCCACATCTCTCTATCTCTCTCCTCCACATCAATCTCTCTCTCTCCTCCACATCAATCTCTCTCTCCTCCACATCCATCTCTCTCTCTCCTCCACATCCATCTCTCTCTCTCCTCCACATCCATCTCTCTCTCTCCTCCACATCAATCTCTCTCTCCTCTTTCTTTCTTTCTCTCTCCCACACCTCTTTTCCAATTCCGTCTCTTTTTCTCTCCTCTCTTTCTTCCTCTCTCGTTCCCCCTGTCCCTCTCCCAGAGTGCAACAGTCAACACTTGGCCTCTTTCTCTTCTGACCCATTTGTGTGTGCGTCTGTCTCCATGGCCAATACCTCCCCTCCCCCCTCCTCTTCTCCCTCTGCCTGATTATTGTCTCCGGGAGAAAGCTTCCTTTTAGTATTCCGTAACCAAGGAGACGAGCCACTAGGAAGGCCTAGGCTGTCTGCGCTGAAAACGAACGCTCTCCCTCACTCCACTAACCCCCTCTCCTTTCCTCCCTGTGTTTTTCTCCTCCTTTCTCAGCTTCTCTGATCCTCATTGACAACAGATACACAATGTATCACGTCTTATGCTGTTAAAAACATTCAAATCAGCCGTGTGGCTTCCTTCCCTCTCTACCATGCGCGCGCACGCACACACGCACACACACACACACAGTCATAATGAAACATGTCATTGAAAGACCAAAGAATACTCCATCATCAAGTCCCTTTGTCACTGAACGCACTCATCTGTGAAAAGACAAACACCCATACATGTCAGAGCTGTAACTGTGTGCGTGAGTCTGAGTGGTGGTTTCCGGGCAATGATACTGCACTCGTCTGATCTCTGAACTGCGGATGGGAGTCAGCCAGCCACACACACACACTAACATTGACAGACCACTGCCAGCCATCACAACCTCTCAACGTCTCCCAATCCTCTACTACTGCCTGCCTGACAGCACAGCCTGAAGGCTCCCTTACTGCTACGCACGTGTGTGTGTGCGTGTGCGTGTGCGTGTGTGTGTGTGTGTGTGTGTGTGTGTGTGTGTGTGTGTGTGTGTGTGTGTGTGTGTGTGTGTGTGTGTGTGCGTGCGTGCGTGTGTGTGTGTGTGTGTGCGTGCGTGTGTGGACGTGTTTAACTATACTCACAAGAATAGTACATTTACAAACATTTTACCAACAGGGGACATTTTATTAGTCCACACAAGGTCAAATGCGATTTCTCAGGGGTATAGGGTTAAGGTTAAAATTAGTGTTAGGGTTAGAATTAGTTTTAGGATGTCACGCCCTGGTCGAGGTATTTTGGGTTCATCTTCATTTATTTGGTCAGGCCAGGGTGTGGCATGGGGTTTTTGTATGTGATGTGTTGGCATTGGGATTGTAGCTTAGTTGGGTGTTCTAGTTAAGTCTATGGCTGTCTGAAGTGGTTCTCAATCAGAGGCAGGTGTTTATCGTTGTCTCTGATTACATTTACATTACTTGGGAACCATATTTAGGCAGCCATATTCTTTGTGTGTTTCGTGGGTGATTGTCCTTAGTGTCCTTGTTCCTGTCTCTGTGTTGTTTACACAAGTATAGGCTGTTTCGGTTTTCGTTACGTTCATTACGTTCTTTGTTTTGTAGTGTTTGTATTGATTCGTGTTTTACGTTTGTTTATTAAACATGGATCGCAATCTACACGCTGCATTTTGGTCCGACTCTCCTTCACCACAAGAGAACCGTTACATAGGGTTGGGGTTAGGGTTAGGTTTAAGGTTAAGTTAAGATTTACAGGTAAAGGTTGAGGACAATTTGATTTTTGAATGGGACTGAATCGTGTGTCCCCACAAGGTTAGCTGTGCAAGGCTGTGTGTGTGTGTGTGTGTCTCTTGATGAGTGTGAGCCAACAGTGAGGTCCAGATACAGCTGCAGAGAGTGTGACTCAGTCTCACACAAACAACAACACTCATATAACAGGCTGTTAATCAACAGGCTAGAAATACATAACAGACAATGCAAAGTGACCCAGATACAGAATAGTCTTACACACACAGACACACACATTACACTTTCATGATGCACATTCCCTCCACGTTAGAAATCTATGGTCACGGGGCCAGCGTTTTGAAATAGTTTCCATTGGCTACAGCAGGGAAATGTGTTGCGTGTGCGAGTGTGTGAGTATTAAACGGGCCACAAATGAAGAAGGCATACTTAGGCCACACGGGCCCTTTCTACATTCCTGCTCCCTCTCTGTTTTTTCCTCTCCCATTCTCTCTCTTTCCTCCTCTCGCTCTCAAATTCAAATTCAAGCTGCTTTATTGGCATGAAAAACATTGTGTCAATACTGCCAAAGCAGCAATGTTTGCAATATACATTGTAATAAAATGATAAACAATAAAGAATTACATAAAATGGTTGTAAATAATAATACAAAAATAACAACAATATAGTAGAAATGTAATAAATATAAAAAGCTAAACATGGAAAATGAAACTATAACTAACTTATAACTAAATAACTGTCATCTTCACCATTACATCAGTACTACAACTACCATCATCATTACTACTACTACCAACACCATCATTAAACTGCTATCATTACCATCACCCTCCTACCCACGCCACTACCCTCTCTCTCTCTGTTTCTTCCTCTCCCACTCTCTCCCTCTTTCTTCCTCTCCCACTCTCTATCTCTCATTCTTCCTCTCCCACTCTCTCTCTCTTTCTTCCTCTCCCACACTCTCTCTTCCTCTCCCACTCTCTCCTTCCCTGGTTAAGGGCGACTGAAGTGATGTGGCTAACTAACTAGTCATGTGGGTAGTTCTTCTCACCTGCTCCATACACCACAGAGTAGACAATACGCTTGGCATGCTCTCTATCCTCTGAACTCACTTCTCCTTCACTCACACCCTTCCTAGAGAGACAGAGAGAGAAGGAAGAGAGAGAGTAGGGGAAGAGAGAGGGGGAGAAAGAGAGAGAGACGTTATGTAAGGAAGTCCTACTGGAGTGCAACTCCTCTGTCTGCAAAGTGAGAGTCCCAAAGGGCCTGACAAGGGACTGCAACATCACATCACAGAACATACTCACACACAGATGCACAGAGACATGCACACACAAATGGGCCCATACATACACTCTCTCTCTCTCTCTCTCTCTGTTATTCCCTCTCTCTCTCTGGTTTATCTGTCTCTATACATGTCCTCTCGCCCTCTTTGTTTTCTCTCTCTCTCTACCTGTTCTCTCCATCTCTACCTGTTATTTATCTCTCCTAGTTTCATTGCCTGTAGCCCCAGGGACAGACTTTCAAACTGTTTTATCTGTCGTACCTCCTGCCCGCTCACTCTCTTTCACGCATGCACGCGCACACACACAGAGCTGTCAAATGGTGGAGTCAGATGGTTAGGGCTAAAGACAAATTAAAAGTGCTCAGCACCACCTGGTGGACAGAGTATTTATCTATTCTAGACAGCATTCTAACAGTGTTCTATCAGTTCAAACAGTGTTCAAACAGTGTTCTATCAGTTCAAACAGTGTTCAAACAGTGTTCTAACAGTATTCTAACAGCATTCTAACAGTGTTCTATCAGTTCAAACAGTGTTCAAACAGTGTTCTATCAGTTCTAACAGTGTTCAAACAGTGTTCAAACAGTGTTCTATCAGTTCTAACAGTGTTCAAACGGTGTTCTATCAGTTCTAACAGTGTTCAAACAGTGTTCAAACAGTGTTCTATCAGTTCTAACAGTGTTCAAACAGTGTTCAAACAGTGTTCAAACAGTGTTCAAACAGTATTCTAACAGCATTCTAACAGTGTTCTATCAGTTCAAACAGTGTTCAAACAGTGTTCTATCAGTTCAAACAGTGTTCAAACAGTGTTCTATCAGTTCTAACAGTGTTCAAACAGTGTTCAAACAGTATTCTAACAGTGTTCTAACAGTGTTCAAACAGTATTCTAACAGTGTTCAAACAGCGTTCTAACAGTGTTCAAACAGCGTTCTAACAGTGTTCAAACAGTGTTCAAACAGTGTTCTAACAGTGTTCAAACAGTATTCTAACAGTGTTCAAACAGCGTTCTAACAGTTCTAACAGTGTTATTAACACTTTTAACAGCGTTCTAACAGTTCTAATAGTGTTCTAACAGTATACTAATAGCATTCTAGCAGCGTTCTAACAGTGTTATTAACACTTTTAACAGAGTTCTAATAGTGTTCTAACAGTATACTAACAGCGTTCTAACAGTGTTCTAACAGTATACTAACAGCATTCTAACAGTGTTCAAACAGTGTACTAACAGCATTCTAGCAACGTTCTAACAGTGTTCTAACAGTATACTAACAGCATTCTAACAGCGTCCTAACAGCGTCCTAACAGCATTCTAGCAGCGTTCTAACAGTGTTATTAACACTTTTAACAGCGTTCTAACAGTTCTAATAGTGTTCAAACAGTGTACTAACAGCATTCTAGCAACGTTCTAACAGTGTTCTAACAGTATACTAACAGCGTCCTAACAGCATTCTAGCAGCGTTCTAACAGCATTCTAACAGCGTTCTAACAATGTTCTAACAGCGTTCTAACAGCGTTCTAACAACGTTCTAACAGTGTTCTAACTAGAGGTCGACCGATTAATCGGAATGGCCGATTAATTAGGGCCGATTTCAAGTTTTCATAACAATCAGAAATCAGTATTTTTGGACACTGATTTGGCCGGTTAAAAATATATATATATATTTTTTACACCTTTATTTAACTAGGCAAGTCAGTGAAGAACACGTTCTTATTTTCAATGACGGCCTAGGAACAGTGGGTTAACTGCCTGTTCAGGGGCAGAACGACAGATTTTTTACCTTGTCAGATTCAATCTTGCAACCTCACGGTTAACTAGTCCAACTCTCTAACCACCTGCCTCTCATTGCACTCCACGAGGAGCCTGCCTGTTACGCAAATGCAGTAAGAAGCCAAGGTAAGTGGCCAGCTAGCATTAAACTCATCTCATAAAAAACAATAAATCAATCAAAATCACTCGTTAACTACATATGGTTGATGATATTACTAGTGTATCTACCGTGTTCTGCGTTGCATATAATCGATGCAACGCAGGGGATGATTTAACAAAAACGCATTTGCGAAAAAAAGCACACTCGTTGCACGACTGTACCTAACCATAAACACCAATGCCTTTCTTAAAATCAATACACAGAAGTATATATTTTTAAACCTGCATATTTAGCTAAAAGAAATCCAGGTTAGCAGGCAATATTAACTAGGTGAAATTGTGTCACTTCTCTTGCGTTCATTGCACGCAGAGTCAGGGTTTATGCAACAGTTTGGGCCGCCTGGCTCGTCGCAAACTAATTTGCCAGAATTTTACGTAATTATGACATAACATTGAAGGTTGTGCAATGTAACAGGAATATTTAGACTGGATGCCATCCGTTAGATAAAATACAGTTCCGTATTCTAACAGTTCTAACAGCGTTCTAACAGTTCTACCAGTGTCCTAACAGCGTTCTACCAGTTTTCTAACAGCGTTCTAACAGTTCTACCAGTGTCCTAACAGCGTTCTAACAGTTCTACCAGTGTTCTAACAGTTCTAACAGCGTTCCAACAGATCTAACAGCGTTCCAACAGATCTAACAGTTCTAACAGTATAGTAACAGTTCTAACAGCGTTCTAGCAGTGTTCTAACAGTTCTAACAGTGTACCAACAGTTCTATCAGTGTACCAACAGTTCTATCAGTGTACCAACAGTTCTATCAGTGTACCAACAGTTCTATCAGTGTACCAACAGTTCTATCAGTGTACCAACAGTTCTATCAGTGGGTTAACAGTTCTATTAGTGGGTTAACAGTTCTATCAGTGGGTTAACAGTTCTATCAGTGGGTTAACAGTTCTATCAGTGTACCAACAGTTCTATCAGTGTACCAACAGTTCTATCAGTGGGTTAACAGTTCTATCAGTGGGTTAACAGTTCTATCAGTGGGTTAACAGTTCTATCAGTGTACCAACAGTTCTATCAGTGGGTTAACAGTGTTCTGACAGAGGGTTCTAACAGTTCTAATGGTCTCCCTTGTTTTTCTCACCACAGGGTCCCTTTTGAACATGCACGCACACATTTCAAAAAGTGTAATCACAGCGGCGATCGGCCTGGGGGTGCTCTGACAGAGAGGAAGGAGCCTCATATGCCGGTTGCTGCTGTAGTCATGGCAACAAGGCTGCGAGTGTTTGAAGTGATGCTGCGGTTTGGGCAGACTGATGGGCTGTGTGTGTGTGTGAGAGAGTGTGAACGTGGGAATACGGTATAAGGCTCTGTGGATGAGTGTGTATGTCTGGGTTGATAGGCTCATCCCAAACAGCTGAGTGGTGTGTGAACTGAGCATGCCCAAAGCAGTCCTGTTGAGTACAACTAAAAGACAGACAGAGAGGAGGAAACTAGCTAGTGTAGCAGGGAGGAAATCAGAGGTCATAGAACTATGAAATGAGAGGCAAAACTGTGTGAGATGCGTGAATATCATATTAGTGTGTGTGTGAGATACTACAAACTGCGAGACTGTATGTGTGTGTGTCAGAGTTTGAGAGACTGTGTTTGTCTATGGTACCCCCCACTGCGAGACTGTGTGTGTGTGTGTGTGTGTGTGTGTGTGTGTGTGTGTGTGTGTGTGTGTGTGTGTGTGTGTGTGTGTGTGTGTGTGTGTGTGTGTGTGTGTGTGTGTGTGTGTGTGTGTGTGTGTGTGTGTGTGTGTGTGTGTGTGTGTGTGTGTGTGAGACCCACCACTGTGAGGCCAGCATGGTGAAGACGTCGGCCTGTGGGTTGTTGAAGATCCTCTGCAGCTCAGGATCTGACGAGAGGTGAGCCAGCAGACGCAGTTCCACCTGGCAGAAATCTGACACACACACACCACCATCATCATCATTCTGCTCCACACTACTGTTCATTTTCACTACCATCATCGCTCAACATTTGTATATTAACTGACAATGTAATCAGCTGATAATGAACCAGGTAGTCAGCGGTAATGTCATTTAACAGAAAGGCAAAGAGAGGTAAGAGAATAGAGAGGTTGTAAACAACACATGTGTTGAGAGCGAGAGAGAGAGGGATGGGAGAGGTGGAGAGAGAGAAAATCATGGGGAGGAGGCAGATACACAAAGAGAGGGAGAGCGAGAGAGAGAGAGAGAGGAAAAAAGAGAGGAGGGGAACAGATGAGTGTTCCTCCCACCCTGATCCTGTTGTCAGATGAGAGAGAATGGCTGATGAGACAGGCAGCAAGCCAGCCAGCCAGCCCCTCCTGTGAGACGCCTGGGGGCCCGAGTTACCTTACCCCCATCCCATTAACACCCCGAACCCCCTAACCCCTTATAATCTGTGACACCTCCCCCACCTCCCATCTCCAAGACCCCTCCCAAACGCAGCCTATCACATGATGATGACACACTTGCGCATGTTCCTCTCCGGATAGACAGAGAGACCCCGGTCTCTGTTGTGTGTGTATGTGTGAGCCACACCTTTCTATCCCTTATCATACTGCTGTCAGGCTGGAATGTTCAAGAGAATTACCATTACTGACATACACCTACTGGAGAGAAAGAGATAGAGGGGGAATGCTGACACACACATCACACTGTAATTCAGTGTAATTCAATTAGTGGATTGAACATTGATTTTAGTGCTGGGGCTCCAAACTGGACTTGATGAGAATGTCGATGGCCGGCCCTGTATTCTCTCTCCACAGTAAAACAAACGTACTCAGCTATTAGCCTCTAATTATGTTTTTACACTGCAGGGCCGTGCCTTGCTGTGAATATCACGGTTCCTCTATTTCATTCCCACTTGCCCATGGCCCGCTGGATTCCTGGAACCAAGCGGGATATATCCAGCCTCGTTTGATACCTGGTACTGACCTCCAACCAAGTAGACTGGTGGGTGGGGTTACACATGGCCGTACTCAATGACTGGTCTCACGCAACGATGTCACAGCGTATGTTGTTGATACTCACGCACAAGCCACTGGCTCCGTTTTTTAAAAGAGAAAGTACATCTAACTACGAAACGGTACAGCTACAGAACAGTAACGAATAACTCTGAAGCTAAAAACGCTGGATTCGACATCACCGACAGCGATGTTTGAAGCCATGGTAACGCTGAGCAGCAACGATAAGCGCGGTAATACATTGTTTTTAGCCAAATTACTATCTAGCTAGCTACCAATGTCTTTTGATGAGCTTCATAACACATGCACACACACGGGGACACACAAACAAGGACACACAAACACATGCACACACAAGAAAACAAGCACATACATGACACACAAACACACGAGTCTTCACATAGGAATGAATGGTGTCACATGATCGATGGCTTTGTCCATTCATATACAGTCATTGGTCTATCTCAACAGTGTCACTCTCGACAGCGGCATAGACAATTTTCTCCGCCGGAAGCCTATCATCCCCTCTCCTCTCATAAAAATGACAAAACAATCACATTTCCCTCCTGCAGCCGAATGAAATCGGCTATAAAATGATAAATAGTGTCTGCCTGACTGTGCTAGATGAGCTGGGCCTGTCTGGTTTAATATTGGTTGGCTGGTAATAAATATAGCTAGTTTAGTGCAGTGTGCTTTGATAATAGGCTGATAAAGTGTGTGTGTGTGTGTGTGTGTGTGTGTGTGTGTGTGTGTGTGTGTGTGTGTGTGTGTGTGTGTGTGTGTGTGTGTGTGTGTGTGTGTGTGTGTGTGTGTGTGTGTGTGTGTGTGTGTGTGTGTGTGTGTGTGTGTGTGTGTGTGTGTGTATGCATGAGTGTGTGGGTTTCTGATGATGATAGGCTTATAAAGGGGAGTTTCTAAAGATCTCTCCATCATTGTTTTATGCGTCAGATCACATTTGTAGCCCAGAGAATACTACGTGTGGGATGGGGGGTTGTGTGTGTGTGTCTGGACATGCTTTGCCCATGTGTGTGTGTGTAATAGAGTTGTTTCCACCATAATTTGCAAATAAATTCATTAAAAATCCTACAATGTGATTCTCTGGATTTTTTTTCTCATTTTGTCTGTCATAGTTGACGTGTACCTATGCTGAAAATTACAGGACTCTCATCTTTTTAAGTGGGAGAACTTGCACAATTGGTGGCTGACTAAATACTTTTTTGCCCCACTGTACATACAGTATAATCTAGGCCTACATCTCAGATGGCTGGTTATTAGACCAGCAAAATAAAATGAAGGGAAAACGATACAGTACATTAACCCCTGAAAGTGAAACATTCACTCAATTGATATTTTGTGTGTGCCTTGGTTCTAAAAGGGGTAAAAAAAAAAAAAAAACTAGAAAAGGTACATCCCCCCCAAAAAGAGTGCTTGCTTCAAGCAGTATAAAAAAAAAAGAGAATAATAACAATAAGCATGTGGAATAACTTGCTGACACAAGTACACTAATAATGAATGATATGGCCAGTGTGACCTTTGCCTACCTGCAGCCAGGAAGGTGTAGCCATCCTGGGGGATGAACATGGCCCGTGGGTGAACCGTCACCACCTCCGCTTCCTTTCCTGAGAGAACCAAAACACACAGCCACCATGAACCTACCGTACCACATTACTGTACCAACCATGTTAATATAGTACAATCCTATTACCCAAGACTCCCCGGAAAACAGTGGCAAGTGTTACTGAATGGACTATCCTGGATAAAGAAAATAAAGTGAATTTAAAATGAAATACCCAGCTATAAAACCCAACTTCCACTTTTATAAAGATATAACACAGCTACCATCCTACGGTGAGCCTGAATAATGTAATTACACTGTTCAGGTTATACATGTGTAATAACCGCCTTGTCATCTCTCCATTCTATAGTGAGTAGTGCTGGTGAGTTTCCTAGCCAGTCAGCCAGCCAGTCAGTGCTTTAATTAACTGGCAGCCCTATAAATACAACATGTGTGAGAAGTTAACTAGAGGACATCTCCTGACTTCAATTAAAAGAGGAAAAAATAATTAAGTAAGTGTTTTTTTTCTATATGGAAACATAGAAATAGTGAGAAATAGTGAGGTAGGGAAAATATATAGAAGCGATGGAGAAGACGGCGAGAGAGAGAGAGAGAGAGAGAGAGAGAGAGAGAGAGAGAGAGAGAGAGAGAGAGAGAGAGAGAGAGAGAGAGAGAGAAAGAGATGTAGTAGACAGGTGAGAGAAAAAAAGAGACAAGAGGGAGAGATGAACAGTTAGTCCATCATCCACCATATGGTTAGCATTAAACTAGCTAGGTAAGAAACCAGGTCATGGTTAGCAGTAAACTAGCCAGGTAAGAAACTGGGTCATGGTTAGCAGTAAACTAGCTAGGTAAGAAACCAGGTCATGGTTAGCGGTGAACTAGCCAGGTAAGAAACTGGGTCATTGTTAGCAGTAAACTAGCTAGGTAAGAAACTAGGTCGTGGTTAGCAGTAAACTAGCTAGGTAAGAAACTGGGTCGTGGTTAGCAGTAAACTAGCTAGGTAAGAAACTAGGTCATGGTTAGCAGTAAACTAGCTAGGTAAGAAACTAGGTCATGGTTAGCAGTAAACTAGCTAGGTAAGAAACCAGGTCATGGTTAGCAGTAAACTAACCAGGTAAGAAACTGGGTCATGGTTAGCAGTAAACTAGCTAGGTAAGAAACTGGGTCGTGGTTAGCAGTAAACTAGCTAGGTAAGAAACTGGGTCGTTGGTTGAGGTAATCAGAATCCCATCAGGACGAATCTAACGCCACGTCATTATCCTGGGCAGGTAAGTGCTGACCCCGACTGAGTAAAAGAGGAAAAACGTCCCCATCAACATCACAGGCACACACACACGTCGGACGCTCGCACACACACACTCACACAGGGCAACAAAACCCAGTGTAACACCTCTAATAAGGACTGATTAGGGCTTCAATCACCTTCAAAGAGGGTCTGGGTGACTGATGGAGGGAGAAAGAGAGGTGAAAAAAGGAGAGAGTAGGAGGTGAGACAGACAGACAGACAGACAGACAGACAGACAGACAGACAGACAGACAGACAGACAGACAGACAGACAGACAGACAGACAGACAGACAGACAGACAGACAGACAGACAGACAGACAGACAGGCAGGCAGGCAGGCAGAGAGAGAGAGAGAGAGAGAGAGAGAGAGAGAGAGAGAGAGAGAGAGAGAGAGAGAGAGAGAGAGAGAGAGAGAGAGAGAGAGAGGACTACTACGGTAGGTACACCTATAGTGTCACGCCCTGGTCGTAATATATTGTGTTTGTCTTCATTTATTTGGTTAGGCCAGGGTGTGACATGGGTTTATTGTGGTGTGTTTTGTCTTGGGGTTTTGGGTGTGTGGCTTAGTGGGGTTATCTAGCAAAGTCTATGGCTGTCTGGAGTGGTTCTCAATCAGAGGCAGGTGTGTATCGTTGTCTCTGATTGGGAACCATATTTAGGCAGCCATATTCTTTGAGTGTTTTGTGGGTGATTGTTCCTGTCTTTGTGTTTGCACCAGATAGGGCTGTTTCGGTTTTCACATTTCATTATTTTGTAGTTTCTTCATGTTTGTTTTTTTCCTTCATTAAAATATCATGAATCATCATCACGCTGCATTTTGGTCCGATCCTTGTTCCACCTCTTCGTCAGAGGAGGAGATAGAAGAGAACCGTTACATATAGCTCATCTCTTGGCAGTAGTACTGTAGACTACTTTATCACTGACCTGAGTCTCTCAGAGCGTTCAGTCAGCCCACTGACACCCTTATCAGATCGCAGCAAAATCAGTCTACTTGAACAGAGCAATACTCAATCATGAGGCATCAAAGCCAAAGTAAGAGAATAATATTAAGAAATGCTATAAATGAAAGGAAAGTAGTGTGAAAACCTACCAAAAAACAATTAGGCAACAACAAATTAAATTCCTTATAGACAACTTCCTGGACAAAGCGTTCCACTGTAATAGTGAAGGTGTAAACTTGGCAGTAGAAAACATTTGAAATGTCTTTAAACATTTGAAATCTCTTTATTCTTTTGGAACTTCTGTGTAACGTATACTGTTAATGGTTATTGTTTATTTCACTTTTGTTTATTGTGTACTTCACTTGCTTTGGCAAAGTTAACATATATTTCCCATGCCAATTAAAGTCCTTGAATTGAGAGTGAGAGAGAGAGCGAGAGAGAGATATAGTTGATGAGTAGGTGCTCTGGGGATATGATGGGTGAGTGGCAGGGCAGGGGGTGCTAATGCTAGCACCTACGACTCACCGAAGGCAGGGAGAAAGAGAACCATAGAACTAGTGATGACTAGGGTGAATAAAAGGAGAAAGTGTACATGTCTGCATGACTAGTGTGACGAATCTCCTGTACACAACTATTGCCGGAGAGGAAGGAAACTGCTCAGGGATCGAGGCCAATGGTGACTTTAAAACATTTACAGGGTTTAATGGCTGTGATAGGAGAAAACTGAGAATGGATCAACAACATTGTAGTTACTCCACAATACTAACCTAAATGACAGTGTGAAAAGTAGGAAGCCTGTACAAAAAAAGATCAGCGTGTGTGTGTGTGTGTATTTGTGTGCGTGCGAGTGTGGGAGGGGAGATTCATTTTACTTTACATATGGAGAGGCTGTGCATAATGCATAATTAGACCGGATTTGAATTTGAATGTGTGTGTGTTGTGTGATTAACTGTACCTTGAACATATTGCTTCTTAGTGATCTGCACCGGCTGCCTTGGGAGGGCCTGGAAGTTCTAAAATTACAAAACATTTATAGTCAAGCAAAGCACAACACACCTAGAGATAATATATATATCTTCCATATATATATTTATATGCATGATAGTTAGAGAAAATAAGAGCGCAAGAGACCTTACACCCAGAGAAATATATCAAAATGCATGGTAATTAGAGAAAATAAGAGAGCAAGATACCTTTTCTCTGAGGCTTTTTTAGAATGTACAAAATAGTGTTGCCCAGGTAATGAATCCCAACCTTCAGTCAGTGAGTGTTAAAAGGCACAGGAGCGGTTGATATTTAACACTGACTGGCTCTACTACTACGACATCATTAGATCTGAACAGCTACCACTGTTAACAAGAGAGACTGGAGAAACGGAGGTAGACGGTTGGAGGGAGGGGGAGAGAGAGGGGGGAGAGAGATGGGGGGGGGTTGGCGAAAGAGATGGGGAGGAAGGAGGGAGATAGAGAGACGGAGAGAGGGATGGTTGGAGACTTGGCAAAGGCTGGCACACAGACAAAGCTGGCATGCAGTGCCCCATGCCACACACAGGTGTTACTAATGGAGACAAGTTCTAGTTAGAAAAATTTATTTAAGTGTCACTCCACAATACATTGCATTCGGAAAGTATTCAGACGCCTTGACTTTTTCCACATTTTGTAACGTCACAGCCTTATTCTAAAATGTATGTTTTTAAATCCCTCATCAAACCATACACAATACCCCATATAATGACAAATCAAAATCATATTTTCTGAAATTTTAGCAAATATTACATTTACATAAGTATTCAGACCCTTAACTCAATACTTTTTTGAAGCACCTTTAACAGCGATTACAGCCTCGAGTCTTCTTGGGTATGACGCTACAAGCTTCGCACACCTGTATTTGGGGAGTTTCTCCCATTCTTTTCTGCAGATCCTCTCAAGCTCTGTCAGGTTGGATTCTTTTCTGCAGATCCTCTCAAGCTCTGTCAGGTTGGATGGGGAGCGTCGCTGCACAGCTATTTTAAGGTCACTCCAGAGATGTTCGATCGGGTTCAAGTCCGGGCTCTGACTGGGCCAATCAAGGACATTCAGAGACTTGTACTGAAGCCACCCCTGCCTTGTCTTGGATGTGTGCTTAGGGTCGTTGTCATGTTGGAAGGTGAACCTTCGGCCCAGTCTGAGGTCCTGAGCAGGTTTTCATCAAGGATCTCTCTGTACTTTGCTCTGTTCATCTTTCCCTCGATCCTGACTAGTCTCGCAGTCCCTGGCGCTGAATAACATCCCCACAGCATGATGCTGCCACCAGCATGCTTCACCGTAGGGATGGTGCCAGGTTTCCTCCAGACGTGACGTTTGGCATTCAGGCAGGGAGAAAGAGAACCTGAAAGAGTTCATTCTTGGTTTTAATCAGACCAGAGAATCTTGTTTCTTTAGGTGCCTTTTGGCAAACAAGCGGGCTGTCATGTGCCTTTTATTGAGGAGTGGCTTCCGTCTGGCCACTCTACCATAATGGCCTGATTGGTGGAGTGTTGCAGAGATGGTTGCCCTTCTGGAAGTTTCTCCCTTCTCTAGAGAGGAACTCTGGAGCTCTGCCAGTGTGACCATCGGGTTCTTGGTCACCCCCTGACCAAGGCCCTTCTCCCCCAATTGCTTAGTTTGGCCGGGAGGCCAGCTCTAGTGGTTCCAAACTTCTCCCATTTAAGAATGACGAAGGGCACTGTGTTCTTGGCGACCTTCAATGCTGCAGAAAGGTTTTGGTACCCTTCCCCAGATCTGTGCCTCGACACAATCCTGTCTCGGAGTTCTATGGACAATTCCTTCAACCTCATGGCTTGGTTTTTGCTCCTACATGCACTGTTAACTGTGGGACCTTACATAAACAGGTGTGTGCCTTTCCAAATCATGTCCAATCAATTGAATTTACCACATGTGGACTCCAATCAAGTTGTAGAAACATCTCAAGGATGATCAATGGAAACAGGATGCACCTGAGCTCAATTTTGAGTCTCATAAGGTCTAAATACTTATGTAAATAAGGTATTTCTGTTTTAATTTGTTATGCATTTGAAAACGTTTCCAAAAGCGGTCTGAATACTTTCGAAGGCACTGTAAGGCAAGGGGTCTGAATACTTTCTGAAGGCACTGTAAGGCAAGCGGTCTGAATACTTTCTGAAGGCACTGTAAGGCAAGGGGTCTGAATACTTTCTGAAGGCACAGTACATAGAATTGTTCATGATAGTGACAGCCCCAGGGATGAAACTCCTACCGAAAAGTTCAGAGTGACATTTCATTGTCTGGTATATCCGACCTGATGGGAGGAGATCAAAGCAGTGGTGGAGTGGATGGAGTGTTCGTTCAGAAGGGAGAGTTTTTATAGTAGTCTATTTTGTTTGCTGCGTTGACAAATCCATTTCCCCTCGGGGATTCTAAAGTAATATAAAAGTAATATAATTCATTTGTCTCACAGCCACAGTCTGATTCATCCAATTTCTATTTCACATCATAGACCCAGGAGGCGGTGTAGGGTGTTAAATCTGTGTTTCAAGTTTGAATGTCACATGCAGAAGTACAGTGAAATGCCTTTCTTGCTAGCTCTAACCCCAACAATGCAGTAATCAATAACACTGTAATATACGTAGAATGTATGCACACATGACTGTAAGTCGCTTTGGATAAAAGCGTCTGCTAAATGGCATATATTATTATTATTATTATAATACTAGAAATAACAAGGTAGAACAAAAATAAACAAGATATAAAAAGAAGAATAAGAACACAATAAAGTAAGTAAGCAAAGTATATACAGGGTCAGTTCCAGTACCATATTTACAATGTGCAGGGATACTATATTGATAGAGGTAGATATGTATAGGGGTAAAGGTGACTAGGAATCAGGATACTGAATAGGATACTGTACCTAGAGTAGCAGCAGCGTATATGATGATTGTATGTGAGTGGGTGTGTGTAGAGTCAGTATAAACGTATTTGCATACTATGTGTGTGTGAGCAAATGATGGGAGTGACTGTTTATGTGTGTTGGAGTATCAGTGTGCGTAAGTGTGTTGGGACCTGTGAGTGTGCATAGAGACAGAGCAAAAATCAGAATAAAATACATGGGTCAACTCAGATAGTCCGTGTAGCCAGCTATTTAGCAGTCGTACGGCATGGGGATAGGAGCTGTTCTGGAGTCGGTTGGTGTCAAGACTTGATGCACCTGTACCGTCTGCTATGCGGAAGCAGAGAGAACAGTCTATGGCTTGGGTGGTGGGAGTCCGTAACAATGCCTACACTCACCACCTGAGGTCAGCCCGTCAGGAAGTTCAGGATCTAGTTGCAGAGGGAGGCGTTCAGTCCCAGGGTCGTAAGCTTGGTGACGAGCTTGGAGGGGACAACGATTTTGAACGCTGAGCTGTAGTCAATGAACATTATTTTCACATATTTTTCCTCTTGTATAGGTGGGTAAGGGCAATAGCCTGACAACTCAAACTGAGTTCTTCCACTGCTCTATCGTTTGCTACAAACTTCAGTTTGAGACTGCCATCATTGAAGTCGTTTGTGGTGATGTCAAAATGAGGGTTGGTGTACAAAAAGTCATCAGCGATTGGATCATCTCCAACCAATCAGAGTATCAAAGCCAATGAGACATTTTCAAGCCGCCACTTCACCCACGTGTGTTCTGGCTCTGGCCCAACTCATCGGTTTCCGGGACCGGTCAGAACAGCTAGAATATTTTTCCGTTCTAGAAATCATCGGGGAGATACTCAGATCCAGACTCATTGCGGAGACAAAACTAACGTCTGTGGGTGTGGTGTAGTGTTTGGCCGGAGCAAGAAGTCTGGGTAGCCAGGCAAACTTAATCAAGGTTTGTAAAAAAAATATATATTAAAAAATATCTAATAATATACAGTGCCTTGCAAAAGTATTTGGCCCCCTTGAACTTTGCGACCTTTTGCCACATTTCAGGCTTCAAACATAATAATAATAATAATAATATATGCCATTTAGCAGACGCTTTTATCCAAAGCGACTTACAGTCATGTGTGCATACATTCTACGTATGGGTGGTCCCGGGGATCGAACCCACTACCCTGGCGTTACAAGCGCCATGCTCTACCAACTGAGCTACACAGGACCACCTAAAGATATAAAACTGTATTTTTTTGTGAAGAATCAACAACAAGTGGGACACAATCATGAAGTGGAAATATTTATATTTCAAACTTTTTTTAACAAATCAAAAACTGAAAAATTGGGCGTGCAAAATTATTCAGCCCCTTTACTTTCAGTGCAGCAAACTCTCTCCAGAAGTTCAGTGAGGATCTCTGAATGATCCAATGATGACCTTAATGACTAATGATGATAAATACAATCCACCTGTGTGTAATCAAGTCTCTGTATAAATGCACCTGCACTGTGATAGTCTCAGAGGTCCGTTAAAAGCGCAGAGAGAATCATGAAGAACAAGGAACACACCAGGCAGGTCCAAGATACTGTTGTGAAGAAGTTTAAAGCCGGATTTGGATACAAAAAGATTTCCCAAGCTTTAAACATCCCAAGGAGCACTGTGCAAGCGATAATATTGAAATGGAAGGAGTATCAGACCACTGCAAATCTACCAAGACCTGGCCGTCCCTCTAAACTTTCAGCTCATACAAGGAGAAGACTGATCAGAGATGCAGCCAAGAGGCCCATGATCATTCTGGATGAACTGCAGAGATCTACAGCTGAGGTGGGACACTCTGTCCATAGGACAACAATCAGTCGTATATTGCACAAATCTGGCCTTTATGGAAGAGTGGCAAGAAGAAAGCCATTTCTTAAAGATATCCATAAAAAGTGTCGTTTAAAGTTTGCCACAAGCCACCTGGGAGACACACCAAACATGTGGTAGAAGGTGCTCTGGTCAGATGAAACCAAAATTGAACTTTTTGGCAACAATGCAAAATGTTATGTTTGGCGTAAAAGCAACACAGCTCATCACCCTGAACACACCATCCCCACTGTCAAACATGTTGGTGGCAGCATCATGGTTTGGGCCTGCTTTTCTTCAGCAGGGACAGGGAAGATGGTTCAAATTGATGGGAAGATGGACGGAGCCAAATACAGGACCATTCTGGAAGAAAACCTGATGGAGTCTACAAAAGACCTGAGACTGGGACGGTGATTTGTCTTCCAACAAGACAATGATCCAAAACATAAAGCAAAATATACAATGGATTGGTTCAAAAATAAACATATCGAGGTGTTAGAATGGCCAAGTCAAAGTCCAGACCTGAATCCAATCGAGAATCTGTGGAAAGAACTGAAAACTGCTGTTCACAAATGCTCTCCATCCAACCTCACTGAGCTCGAGCTGTTTTGCAAGGAAGAATGGGAAAAATGTCAGTCTCTCTATGTGCAAAACTGATAGAGACATACCCCAAGCGACTCACAGCTGTAATCGCAGCAAAAGGTGGTGCTACAAAGTATTAACTTAAGGGGGCTGAATAATTTTGCACACCCAATTTTTCCGTTTTTGATTTGTTAAAAAAGTTTGAAATATCCAATAAATGTCGTTCCACTTCATGATTGTGTCCCACTTGTTGTTGATTCTTCACAAAAAAATACAGTTTTATATCTTTATGTTTGAAGCCTGAAATGTGGCAAAAGGTCGCAAAGTTCAAGGGGGCCAAATACTTTTGCAAGGCACTGTATCTGTTTGGGATTCTTGCAGTCATTTTTCAGTGTGCAAAGTATTTATAACTATGTACCGGTCCCCCGACCATCCGCTCAAGGATAAATTGGCCCACGGCTGAAATTAATTGGCGACCCCTAGTTTATTACTAGTCAGTATGGGATGGGGTTATAACAATGGGATGCTGTTCACACACTAATAAGGTCAGGGATACGGGCTGGGCCTCTGTACTGTACAGTATATACAGTGCCTTCAGAAAGTATTCATACACCTTTGTCTTACTCCACATTTGTTGTGTTACAGCCTGAATGAAAAATGTATTAAATATACATGTTTCCTAACCCTTACCTTCACACAAACCCCACAATCACAAAGTGAAAACTGAGGAACATTCATTGTCTTCTTGGTAAGCAACTCCAGTGTAGATTAGGGCTTGTGTTTTAGGTTATTGTCCTGGTGAAAGGTGAATTAATCTCCCAGTGTCTAGCGGAAAGCACACTGAACCAAGTTTTCTTCGAGGATTTTGCCTGTGCTTAGCCCCATTCTGTTAATTTTGTATCCTGACAAACTCACCAGTCCTCAACGATTACAAGCATACTCGTAAAATTATGCAGCCACCACTATGCTTGAAAATATGGAGAGCGGTACTCAGTAATGTGTTGTATTTTTTGCAGTATTACTTTAGTGTCTTGTTGCAAGCAGGATGGATGTTTTGGAATAATCATAAACACTGTTCCCTGATCAGTTTGACGCAAACTCTTAAGGATCTGACCCTTTTTTACATTTTTATTTCTAACTGCCTGTCGCAAGGATATGCATATTCTTGATACCACTTGAAAGGAAACGGGTGAAGTGGGTGGAAATGTGAAATTAATGTAGGATAATATAACACATTAGATCTAGTAAAAGACAATACAAACAAAAAAACATGTTTAAAAAAAATAAAAAAATAAATGTAATCTTTGAAATGCAAGAGAAAGGCCATAATATAATATTGCAGTTCGGGCGCAATTCATATTTTGGCCACTAGATGGAAGGAGTGTGTGTGCAAAGTTTCAGGTTGATCCAGTGAAGCATTGCAATACTGGACAGTATTTTAAATCAAGTCTGCCCAAATGTGCCGAATTGGTCAATTGATACATTTTCAAACACATAACTATGGAGAACATACAAAAATGATATGGTAATAAAACATTTAAGTTTACACACTGCCAGGAATGTCATACATGATGGATCATTATCTTATATACTAACTTTCACACATCTAGATGGCCGGGCGGGGTGGGTGTGGAGCCAGAGACAGCAGTAGTTCAAACTGTAGAACCCAGTTACTACATTTGAATATAAAAATTGATTTTATAAAACAAAACAAAACAATGCTAAATCTTTATCTCTGGGGTCCTCAGAATTACAAATCAGAGCAAGATTACTGAATGTAAGTACATTATTTACCTTCAGAAGTGAATGTATCAAACCAGTTGCAGTGATAACAGTTTTTTGCTGTTGTGCACTCTCCTCAAACAATAGCATGGTATTTTTTCACTGTAATATCTACTGTAAATTGGACAATGCAGTTAGATTAACAAGAATTTACGCTTTCTGCCCATATAAGACATGTCTATGTCCTGAGAAATGTTCTTGTTCTTTCCAACGGCATGCTAATCACATTAGCGGACGTTAACTCAACCGTCCCAGTATAGGGACACCGATCTCATAGAGATTTTAAAGGTACAATATGTAACTTTTTGCGCAACCCGACCAAATTCACATAGAAATGTGAGTTATAGATATGTAATTTTCATTGAAAGTAAGTCTAAGAAGTGGTAGATGCGTTTTATCCCTTCTGCTCTTAAGTTTTGTTTTTGCGGCTTTTACTTTCGGTTGTGTACACCAGCTTCAAACAGCTGAAAACACAATATTTTTGGTTATGGAAAAGACATTTCACAGCAGTTTAGATGGTACAATGATTCTCGTCACATAACCTGTGACCACATATAAACCTTGGCCTCAGATCAGGGTGGAGATAGAACAACTAAAATGTCTTCCAGACCTGGGTTCAATTAGTATTTGAAAATCCTTCAAATACTTTTGAGTGTTTTCTCTAGCCTGCTTTGACTGCCAGATGGGCAGGGTTTGCAGTTTAGGGACTATTCTATTGTTTCTATTTCACCAAGCAGGCTCAATCAAGCCCAGATAAAGTAGCTGATATGATTTTGAATAGTATTTAAACCCAAGTGTGATGTCAGATGAGGTTGGGTAGCTAAGATGTCTTCAGGTCTATTGAGTTCTCTGAGCCGAGGCAGAACTTTAAATAACCTCAGATCAACACTATCGATCCACGAAGGAATTTGAGCCTTTGCACACACGCACACACAGGATTGATAAGGCGCAAGGAGAGATTGGGCCGGGCTCAACTGTTTTCCCTGTAATCCCTGTTTATCCAGACCAGTCCACACTGCTCCCACTACATTCACACAAACTGCACGATCTATAACACTGGAACTGACACTGCTGCAGAGGGTGTGTGTGTGTGTGTGTGTGTGTGTGTGTGTGTGTGTGTGTGTGTGTGTGTGTGTGTGTGTGTGTGTGTGTGTGTGTGTGTGTGTGTGTGTGTGTGTGTGTGTGTGTGTGTGTGTGTGTGTGTGTGTGTGTGTGTGTGTGTGTGTGTGTGTGTGTGTGTGTGTGTGTGTGTGTGTGTGTGAGTGATGGTGATGGTTAAATAGGGGAGAACCAGGAAAGAAGATCTGCAGTACTGAAATGTAATGTAGACACACACTTGCAGTAGAAACACACATCATCACAGTAGAAACACATACTTGCAGTAGAAACAGACATTAACACGAGCCACCTCCTCCCAGTCTGTGTCATCTGACAGAGAAAGCAGCACTCTGTACCTACAGCACATCATCTATTATTCACTCGACAGAGAGAGGGGCGGGGTGATATGGGGAGGGAGAGATGGAGGGCAAGGGAAAGATAAAAGGGGGAGAGGGAGAGTGAGGTGGGGGAGGAGAGAGAGATGGGAAGAGGGGGAGGAGAGAGAGATGGGAAGAGGGGGCGGGAGAGAGAGGTGAGAGAGGGGGTGGGAGAGAGAGAGGTGAGAGAGGGAAGCGAGAGAGATGGAAGTGAGGGGAGACAGAGAGGGGAAGAGAGAGAGGGGAAGAGAGAAGGGGTGGGAGAGAGAGAGGGAAGAGAGGGGAAGGGAGAGAGATAGAGGGGATGGTGTGAGAGAGAGAAAGAGGGAGAGGGGAAGGGAGGAAAGAGAGAGATACTGCAGCAGTAGGGTGGGGACAGAGCTGAGCATATTCCCACAGTGGACATAGAAAACAGTAAATGGCAGCAAAATAATGCTGAGTGTGTGTTGTTGAATGTGTGTAATGACACGTTTTCTAGGTATAACCATATTGTGTCAAGTGTGTGTGTGTGTGTGTCTGTGTGTCTGTGAAACAGAGAGGTTTCTGGCAGTGGCATGGCAGGTGATTCACAGTGTCAGATGTGTCTGCTCAGCTTTCCCATGCACTGTATTCCTTCGAGGGCAGCAGATATCAGGATCAGGCTAAAACTCCCCTCACACACACACACACACACACACACACACACACACACACACACACACACACACACACACACACACACACACACACACACACACACACACACACACACACACACACACACACACACACACACACACACACACACACAGAGAGAGCTGCCAGGTTGACAGAAGGCTTGACCCCTCCCCTGCAGGTCTCTCTCCCGGCCCCTGCTCCTACACAGCATATGTTGAAGCACAGCACTGTGACCACACACAGACACAGTCACACACACATGCACACAAATACACACACACACACACTGGGAGAGAGACAGAATGACAGAGAGACACACACACACAAAGAAAATGACAGATACAGACAACTGCAGACGACAGAAATGCACACAGACACAAAAACCCAATCCTGCAGCACAGCGAACAAACCACCACAAGACAGATGAGAGAGAGTGACAGTGAGAGAGAGACAGACAAACAAACAGTGAGAGTGACAGACAGAGCAAGAGTTACAGAAGACAAAATGTGAGAGAGGGAGGAATCAGAGAAGAGAAAACAAGGAAGAGAGGAGAAAAGAGAGGGAAGGTAGCCTAAATAAGGGAAAGAAGGAGAAGAGAGGAGAGAAAAAAAGGAGAGGAAAGAGAAGGAGTATGTCTGCCAGTCCCAGCAGATCTGTCATCTCTCATTAACCCTTTACAACCGTGTAGGGCTTGAGAACAAGTCCCAGTGTTTCCGGTCTGGAAGCACGCTATTCACTGCACCTACAGGCCCACTCTGGTATTGCAGTTTAGTTGAAGTCATGCCCAAAATGACAATTCTCAGAGACAAGTCAAATTCTTCTTCTTTTTTAAATAAGACACTTTAGTCATTACCTTTGTACACAAAACATCCATAACATTCTTCAAGTAATTTTCTTAGAGGCAGATGTTTTTAAAATTTTATTATCACTCACAGCCAAACATGTCATATTCATCCACTGTCTGCTTCAGTGCACACTGCGTGCTAGTAACCGGCTCTCTAAATCCAGATGTTTTCGGAAAGTATTCAGACCCCCTTGACTTTTTCTACATTTTGTTACATTACTAAAATGGATTACAAAAAACATTTTCCTCATCAATCTACACATAATGACAAAGAAAAAATATCAGTTTTGCATAAATATTCAGACCCTTTACTACATTGTTGAAGCACCTTTGGCAGCGATTACCGCATCAAGTCTTCTTGGGTATGACGCTACAAGCTTGGCACACCCTTATTTGGGGAGTTTCTTCTATTCTTCTCTGCAGATCATCTCAAGCTCTGTCAGGTTGGATGGAGAGCGTCGCTGCACAGCTATTTTCAAGTCTCTCCACATCTGTTCGACCGGGTTAAAGTCTTGGCTGTGTGCGTAGGGTCGTTGTCCTGTTGGAAGGTGAACCTTCGCCCCAGTCTGAGGTCCTGAGGGCTCTGGAGCAGGTTTTCATCAAGGATCTCTCTGTACTTTGCTCCGTTCATCTTTGCCTCGATCCTGACTGGTCTCCCAGTCCCTGCCTCTGAAAAACATCCCCACAGAAGGGATGGTGCCAGGTTTCCTCCAGACGTGACACTTGGCATTCAGGCCAAAGAGTTTAATCTTGGTTTCATCAGAACATAGAATCTTGTTTCTCATGGTCTGAGAGTCTCATGGCCTGAAACTCCAAGCGGGCTGTCATGTGCCTTTTACTGAGGAGTGGCTTCCATCTGGCCACTCTACGATAAAGGCCTGATTGGTGGAGTGCTGCAGAGATGGTTGTCCTTCTGGAAGATTCCTCCATCTTCACAGAGGAACTCTGTCATAGTGACCATCGGGTTCTTGGTCACCTCCCTGACCAAGGCCCTTCTCCCTGATTGCTCAGTTTGGCTGGGCAGCCAGCTCTAGGAAGGGTCTTGGTGGTTGCAAATCTTCTTCCATTTAAGCATGATGATCAAAGAACAAATAAGAATTTGTTCTTAATTTACTTACCTAGTTAAATAAAGGTAATATAAATAAACAGTGCCTTGAAACAATCCTGTCTCGGAGCTATACGGACAATTCCTTTGACCTCATGGTTTGGTTTTTGCTCTGACATGCACTGTTTATTTAATTTTTACCTTTATTCAACTAGGCAAGTCAGTTAAGAACAAATTCTTATTTTCAATGACGGCCTAGGAACAGTGGGTTAACTGCCTGTTCAGGGGCAGAACGACAGAGTTGTCAGCTCGGGGATTTGAACTTGCAACCTTCCAGTTACTAGTCCAACGCTCTAGCCACTAGGCTACCCTGCCACCCCGGCCAATCAAGTATGGGACCAATCAAGTTGTAGAAATATCTCAAGGATGGTCAATGGAAACAGGATGCACCTGAGCTCAATTTCGAATCTCATAGCAAATGGTCTGAATACTTATGTAAATAAGGTATTCATTTAAAAAAAATACATTTGCAAAACCATTTTTAAAACCTGCTTTCGCTTTATCATTATGGGGTATTGTGCGTAGATTGCTGAGGATTTTCTGTTTAAATGTAATCCATTTTAGAATAAGGCTGTAACTAAACAAAATGTGGAAAAAGTCGTAGTTGAGGTAATACAGTGTGAACATGTGGGTAGGGATAGGGGGAAATAGTAACACAATAAAAACAATAACGAGGCTATATACAAGAAGTTCCAATCCCGAGTCAATGTGCAGGAGTACGAGCTTAAGAGATCTTAGACATTTTGTTCTATGAGATAATCTTCATCAGCTAAAGTCCGTTTATGTGAATTTTGATGCATTTCTATCATTAAAATAAGCACATAAAGCCTTAATAATTCATAAAAGTTAACTGCCTGATATTACATCATAGAACAAAATGTATAAGGCTTTTAGGACTACAAACTGGCGAGCTCTATAGTGGAGAAAATTTGTTTTGCGGAGACCTGAATGACTCCATTCTATGCGCAACAAAACCGTAAGATCGTATTTTATCATTTAGCTTGTCATGTTGGCAATAGAACAAGGTTTCAAAAGATGCCCACCTGACCCAGATTGAGATTTATAATGGCCTGTTTTTGAATTGCGTAAACAACAACTGTAATTGTGTGATGGTGGGGATGCAAGACTGTCTTCCAAACAAAGAACTACAAGCATGCTTTCCTCAACGGCACAGCTAGGAGAGCCACAGAAAAAAAAGCACCTAAAAGTTGAAAGCTCTTTGCCTGACGACTCACCCTGAATTTCATTCCGCTGCTCTATCGATCGCTAAATACATTCAATCTGTAACTGCCATCCTCGTTCGTGTGACTTGAAAATAAGGGACGTTGTACAAAAACAAATTCATCAGCGATCGCATTTAAAATCAACAGTGTGCTGCTTTTGGATTCAGGCTTGTGTCAAGTGAACTGTTGTGTCCTCACCTTCAGCCTGAAAATGTCCCCATAATCTCCAAAGAGATGTAACTGCTACCAGATTTTAAATTGCTACTGTCATGATGTTGCCCTCTGAGTACATCGAGCACCATCCCCCGCTCTCTGCTTCTACAACCAGACTGCTGTGGGCAGAGTGAGGTCGTCAATTCCTAAGGAAGACCCTGCCTCATGGACACACAGTTATAGAGAGTAGTTTTGATGGAGACAAAGGAAATACTTCCACCTCACAGAACGTGAGGTATGAACAAATTTCATGTTCCAGAGAAAGTGTAAAAGATCGGTGAAGAATCCAGCTACGAACTGGTGCGTTTGGAACAACTTGGGAAGCTCAAGAGAGACGGGTGTGGCCACATTACCATAACGCTGTTTATATGATAGCCTCAGATATGAGGTTTACATCTAATGGTTGTATAAGATGAATGAGTGAGGATGATACTGTTTGAATAATGGTGTAATATGATTGTGGACTATTTAATGAAGAAAAATACAATTCCCTTTTGATTTGAACTAAATCAGAGGACCGCCCCTGAGCCCAGTTAGGGCCAGACATCCTGGGACAGCCCTCTTCTGCCACTCTGAATAAAACCCCACTTTGAGAAATTATCAGTAGACCCTGTTTTTCTCCATTAGGGGAGGACTATAAGGTTGAGACCATGTTTTTCTCCAGTAGGAGAGGGACTGAAGGTTGTAGACCATTGCTGAATTTTTTAACCATACCACGTGGTTAAAACTCTTAGACTATCGATACCGACAAAATAAGTCTTTGATACTAATTACTAGTCTGCAGCTAGGAATTCGGCATCATTGAACGAGAAGAACGACAACCGCCGAAACATCCATTCTATAACGAATGTGACTCTGAACAATCCCCTCTAACCACAACCGAGAGAGGGAGAGAAACGGACAATTCTGCAAAAGAAATGAACTTTTCACCAGCGATCAAGAAGACACACTGAGCGTAAATATATATATTGATTGCAATTGTTCCCGAATGAGTGAGCGTTCATGTGTAAGGGATTAGCATTTTAATTGTTATAATTAACTCTGTAGGGACTTCTTAGTCGACCCACCATTGCCCCTCTGTCTAACAAGCTGCCATGCCGGTTCAGCCCACTAGGGCACATTCTATCATTATATGTAACCGTATTTACTGTTTGTTTATGCATTTCTGTGAATTACTTAGTTAGTACTAAATAAATGATTTAAGACAATTGATGTATGGATGACTCATAGTCAAGACCGGACTCGTGCAGATAACCAACAATTTACGACGTTTGGAATGAGACTAACGTGAGGTAAAATAAATAAATCATTAGAAGACTACGATTGATCAGACTACTATCATCAGAATACTATTGATCAGATATGAAAATATCTGAAAGGTTATATTAGGAAATTATAATTTTGTAATCTGAATACCTTCCTTGGTGCCCCCTATTTCCTAGTTAATTACAGTTACACGATTAATTACTTTGATCGCGTTATACTAATTACAGGGAATCTTTGATAAAACTATGTCTTCAATTTAATGATAGTAAAGACACAACACTACCATGCTTAACATATTCCTTCTGAAAGAAACATTTCAATTTAGGCCAATTCCCACAAATGTAAAGGGTTAAGGGTGATGGATGGCGTGTGTGCGGTGTGTGTGTGTTTGTGAGATTCAGTCTCTGTGTCAACTACATCACGGCGGACACCGAAGATGGATGAATGAGGGAAGGCTAAAATAAAGAAGCTTGGATCAGCTACCTCTGCTACTGCTGACAGTTCGAGACACACACATGCGGCTGATTAATACCGCTCTGTCAAACACACAGCTCTACACTGTCACTGCTGAACCTGCATTCTGCTCAGTGCTCTCAGAAAAACTGAACTTATGTGGTGTACTCATTAATGCCATCGGAAGAATCCCGGAACATATTTCAGTCTGTGCTGTTATGCTCGACCATCATAGTTTTCCAACACAAAATGGACAAAAAGAGTCGAACCAGCTCACCTGCTTTTACACTATAATTTGACTATTAAATGTTTAATGTTATTTTTGAAAAACATTTTAAAAGGAACAGTTTCACCATATTAAAACGAGACTTTAGTTCACGTAACAGGTTTGACCTTAAAATGAGGGACAGACATAAATGAATCATTAATCACATTAAATAAATAATAATCTCCTTAATGACTTTGTCAAGCAACTAAATAACTAGGGCTTTACAACGATGGTGAAAATGTAGAGAAAGTCAAAGAGGGTGCACAGAGGACATGTCAACTTGCAGAATTTTGGCACTTCACCAAGTCTTTATTCATTTAATAAAATTATGTGGTCTTTATTAAACATCAGCCCCCTTTTTTTCAATTTTCGCCTAAAATGACATACCCAAATCTAACTGTCTGTAGCTCAGGCCCTGAAGCAAGGATATGCATATTCTTGGTACCATTTGAAAGGAAACACTTTGAAGATTATGGAAATGTGAAAGGAATGCAGTAGAATATAAAACAATAGATCTGGTAAAAGATAATACAAAGAAAAAAACAACTGTTCTTTTTTTTTTGTACCATCATCTTTGAAATGCAAGAGAAAGGCCATAATGTATTATTCCAGCACAGGTGCAATTTACATTTTGGCCACTAGATGGCATCAGTGTATGTGCAACGGTTTAAACTGATCCAATGAAACATTGCATTTGTGTTCAACATTTTGTATCAAGACTGCCCAAATGTGCCTAATTTGTATATTAAAACTTTTTCGGGATCGGTGTCCCTTCCACGGGACGGTTGAGCTTACGTAGGCTAATGCGATTAGCATGAGGTTGTCAATAACAAGAACATTTCCCAGTACATAGACATATCTGATATTGGCAGAAAGCTTAAATTCTTGTTAATCTCATTTACAGTAGCTATTACAGTGAAAGAATACCATGCTATTGTTTGAGAGTGCACAATTTTGAACATGAAAAGTTATTAAAGGGCACTTCATTTAAAGGGGCAAGCAGCACATAAATAAATTGGTACGTACATTTTTGAACTTATAAATTAATTATATGTACCCATTGATTCTTGAAGAATATAACTTATTGTATGCCTCATGAGCTTAGTTTAACTGTTGGACTCCATCAGAACCCAAATATAAGCTTGTTCTACACCAATGTTTTTAAACAAGGTGAATATAGAAGAACACTGTATTGCGGGTGGGGTGGGTGGGGTTATATCCTTCCTGTTTGGCCCTGTCCGGAGGTGTCCTCGGATTGGGCCACAGTGTCTCCTGACCCCTCCTGTCTCAGCCTCCAGTATTTATGCTGCAGTAGTTTATGTGTCGGGGGGCTAGGGTCAGTTTGTTATATTCTGGAGTACTTCTCCTGTCCTATTCGGTGTCCTGTGTGAATCTAAGTGTGCGTTCTCTAATTCTCTCCTTCTCTCTTTCATTCTCTCTCTCCGAGGACTTGAGCCCTAGGGCCATGCCCCAGGACTACCTGACATGATGACTCCTTGCTGTCCCCAGTCCACCTGGCCGTGCTGCTGCTCCAGTTTCAACTGACCTGAGCCCTAGGACCATGCCCCAGGACTACCTGACATGATGACTCCTTGCTGTCCCCAGTCCACCTGACCGCGCTGCTGCTCCAGTTTCAACTGGTCTGCCTTATTTTTATTCGACCATGCTGGTCATTTATGAACATTTTAACATCTTGGCCATGTTCTGTTATAATCTCCACCCGGCACAGCCAGAAGAGGACTGGCCACCCCACATAGCCTGGTTCCTCTCTAGGTTTCTTCCTAGGTTTTGGCATTTCTAGGGAGTTTTTCCTAGCCACCGTGCTTCTACACCTGCATTGCTTGCTGTTTGGGGTTTTAGGCTGGGTTTCTGTACAGCACTTTGAGATATCAGCTGATGTACGAAGGGCTATATAAATTAATTTGATTTGATTTGATTTGATTGCCTCTTTACTGGAATAGTGTCTTTGTTATTTTTTTCAACTGCTGATAGGTCCTTTTATATAACAGCCTTGTAAAAATGCAATATTGGTGCACAATTTCTCCTTAAAATATCAAAGGGATGCAAAAGGTGCCCTTTTCGTGGAATGACCCAGACATCCTTGAACTGCCTCAAACTTCAAGTCTGAAGACACACACACGCTCGCACACACAACTGTCTATCTTTTTAAAGTCTCCTCAAACTGTAATTCTGAAAGTGTTATGACAACACACCCTTCAAATCATCCCCCGTCAGCAAAAAGAGCAACAACGAGATAACGCAGCAAAGCTCAATCATCACACAGGGGCAGCACGTTGAAGTGACAACCACTAACACTGCACTGTTCTTACCGAGACACCCTGCAGCTCAATGTAAGAGGCTCTCTGACAGGCAGACCGACAGACCGAAAGAGAAACAGAAAGGCAGACAGAGAGACAGATATCACTACTCTCTGTAGCCCATCAGTCAACACTACTTTCTCTAAGGCCACATCACATCTCAGCCTCTACTGTCTGAAGTCAGGTCACATGGTCAGTAAAAACCCTTGTTTCAATTCGAGACTTGTTCATGACAAAACGATTGAAACTAGTTCTAGCTATGACTAGGATCCAGAAAAAAAATAACTCTTGGCCCTAATTTCTATAAATAAGACGATGCATGTATAAACATACGGCGTATGTGATACTGCAAAACGTTTAGACCATATCCCATTAGGATGTTGTATAGACTACCAACTCTGTTTATTCTCCGCAGGCCACAAGCAACCAAAACAACACAAATATTTAAATGTTAAACAATCCCCTGGTTAACACTACTAGCCGGTGTTTTGGCATTGTCAGCTCATATGAGGCTGACAAGGCAATAAGGAAACAAAAACATGGACTCATTTCCAAGGGTGTCCATTCAGGGGGAGGAGACAATATGAAAACTATGAGTGGTCTGTATGAGTGGCCCATTCAGAATCAATGAGCCTGGGAAAGGGAGTGTGTGTGTGTGTGTGTTTGTGAGCAGGTGTTTATAAGCAGGTGTGTATGCTTATTTAAACAGGTGTGTGTTTATATGAACAACAGTGATGTGATGTTTTGTGTGTGTGGCAAGAGCGTGTGTCAGCTATATTTTATTGTGTGGTGTGGTTTAGCTCTGCCTGCCTGCCTGTCTCTGTCTGTCTGTGTCTATGGATGGATGGATGGCACACTGACCGCTAAGCGCTATGCTAACACAGTGCTTGTGAATTAGAATGGTAATAATATGGGAACCGGCTCATACACAGAGTTGTGCTAATGAGATACAGGCTAATGCTAGGTGGGTAAACTAGCAGAAGTGGTGGAGGAATACAGGATTCTGAGATATAGATGCTAGGTAAATATAGATGCAGTGTTTAATTGCTAAATTGTAATTATTTCCACATGGCCTATTTATTGCCTTATACCTCCCTCTTGGCCAGGTCACAGTTGTAAATGAGAACTTGTTCTCAACTGGCCTAACTGGTTAAATAAAGGTGAAATAAAAAAATATACACCACATGGGTCTGGCAGCTACCGCTGTGTGCGCAGTGTGTGTGTAGTGTGTGTGTGCAGTAGAGGTCGGCCGATTAATTAGGGCAGATTTCAAGTTTTCATAACAATCGGTAATTGGCCTTTTTTGGCGCCGATTATATCCGATTACATTGCAATCCACGTGGAGACTGCGTGGCAGGCTGACCACCTGTTACGCGAGTGCAGGAGCCAAGCTAAGTTGCTAGCTAGCATTAAACTTTATTTTTTATTTTTAACAATCTTAACATAATCACTAGTTAACTACACATGGTTGATGATATTACTAGTTTAACTAGCTTGTCCTGCGTTGCATATAATCAATGTGATGCCTGTTAATTTATTATCGAATCACAGCCTACTTCAACTTCGCAAAAAAAAACACACAACCGTTGCACAAATGTACCTAACCATAAACATCAATGCCTTTCTTAAAATCAATACACAGAAGTATATTTTTTGAAACCTGCATATTTAGTTCAAATAAATGCATGTTAGCAGGCAATATTAACTAGATAAATTGTCACTTCTCTTGCGTTCAGTACAAGCAGAGTCAGGATATAAGCAGCAGTTTGGGCCGTCTGGCTCGTTGCGAACTTTGTAAAGACCATTTCTTCCTAACAAAGACCGTAATTGATTTGCCAGAATTTTACATAATTATGACATAACATTGAAGGTTGTGCAATGTAACCTCAATATGTAGACTTAGGGTTGCCACCCGTTCTATAAAATACGGAACGGTTACGTATTTCACTGAAAGAATAAACGTTTTGTTTTCAAAATTATAGTTTCCGGATTTTACCATATTACTGACCAAAGGCTCGTATTTCTGTATGTTAATTATACTATAATTAAGTCTATGATTTGATATTTGATAGAGCAATCTGACTGAGTGGCGGAAGGCAGCAGCAGGCTCGTAAGCATTCATTCAAACAGCACTTCACTGCGTTTGCCTATCAAGCCTATCAAACTCCTGAGATTAGGCTGGCAATACTAAAGTGCCTATAAGAACATCCAATAGTCAAAAGGATATATGAAATACAAATGGTATAGAGAGAAATAGTCGATGTGTCATATTTCCTAGAATAATGACAACCTAAAAAACTTCTTAACTGGGAATATTGACGACTCATGTTAAAAGGAACCACCAACTTTCATTTGTTCTCATGTTCTAAACATTTTCTAAATGTTAGCTTTTTTACATATTGCACTTTTACTTTCTTCTCCAACTGTGTTTTTGCATTATTTAAACCAAATTGAACATGTTTCATTATTTATTTGAGATTAAATTGATTTTATTTATGTGTTAAAATAAAAGTGTTAATTGCTCATTCAATATTGTTGCAATTGTCATTATTAAATATGTATATAAAAATCGGCCGATTAATCAGTTTCAGCTTTTTTTAGTCCTCCAATAATCGGTATTGGCGTTGAAAAATCATAGTCGGTTGACCTCTAGTGTGCAGTGTGTGCAGTGCGCACAATTAATGTGTGTTAAAAAGAAAGTGAGTGTGTGTGTGTGTGTGTGTGTGTGTGTGTGTGTGTGTGTGTGTGTGTGTGTGTGTGTGTGTGTGTGTGTGTGTGTGTGTGTGTGTGTGTGTGTGTGTGTGTGTGTGTGTGTGTGTGTGTGTGTGTGTGTGTGTGTGTGTGTGTGTGTGTGTGTGTGTGTGTGTGTTAAAGAGAAAGACAGATTGAGATAGTGTGCGGGTGGGTGGATGACACTGCTGTACAGTGCCTTGCAAAAGTATTCACCCCTTGGTGTTTCTCTTATTTCGTTGCATTACAACCTGTAATTTAAATGGATTGTAATGTATGTAATGGACATACACAAAACAGTCCAAAATTGATTAAGTTCAATTTAAATAATAACTTGTCTCAAAAAATTACAAATATAAAAAAAAAAAAAAATGAAAAGTGGTGCCTGAATATGTATTCATCCCCTTTGCTATGAAGCCCCTAAATAAGATCTGGTGCAACCAATTAACTTCAAAAGTCACATAATTAGTGAAATAAAGTCCACCTGTGTCACATGATGTCAGTACATATACACCTGTTCTGAAAGGCCCCAGAGTCTGCAACACCACTAAGCAAGGGGCACCACCAAGCAAGGAGCTCTCCAAACAGGTCAGAGACAAAGTTGTGGAGAAGTACTGATCAGTGTTGGGTTATAAAAAAATATCCAAAAATTTGAACATCCCACGGAGCACCATTAAATACATTATTAAAAAATGGAAAGAATATGGCACCACTACAAACCTGCCAAGAGAAGGCCGCCCACCAAAACTCATAGACCAGGCAAGGAGGGCATTAATCAGAGAGGCAACAAAGAGACCAAAGATAACCCTGAAGGAGCTGCAAAGCTACACAGTGGAGATGGGAGTATCTGTCCATAGGACCACTTTAAGCCGCACACTCCACAGAGTGTGGTAGGTATGTTGTGTGGTAGGTATGTTGTGTAAATCAAATGATACAAACCCCCCAAAATTCAATTTAAATTCCAGGTTGTAAGGCAACAAAATAGGAAAAATACCAAGGAGGGTGAATACTTTCGCAAGACACTACATCTAAGCAACTCAACACAAATGAGCCTGTGCTGAGGCACCATCTTCCCCTTCTTCAAGAGTACCCTCCTCACCAACATACACACACACATTGTGTCTGAGATGCTTCTATGTAAGCAGTTTCTTTTTTGAGACTCCCTAGAGGGGGCGAGACTCATGACAGTGCTCTAAGAGGAGGAGGTTGGGGAGTGACAGTGAGGAGAAAAGATGGGTTGGGGAAAGAAAGAAAGAAAGAAGAGAGAGAGAGAGAGAGAGAGAGAGAGAGAGAGAGAGAGAGAGAGAGAGAGGTTAGGGAGTGACAGTGAGGAGAAAGGATGGGGAGAGGGAGAAAGAGAGAATGGTCCCAGTGGACCCCCATGTTAAACAGATGGGGATTGCTGTGCGGGTGTGCAGTGATTTAATCACACTGCACCAATTTAATGAGTCATCACAGGAGAAAAGCACACAGGCACACACACCTTCCCCAAACACACACAACCCCAACTCAATCCTACATCAATTGGCTCCCTAACAGTGATCCAATACTGGGTTCCCTCACAGTGATCCCATACTGAATGGACTACCACCCTGCACCTTATTCATTTGTAGTCTATGTCCCTGACTGGTGCTCATAGCACAGTGCAACACTACTGCCTTTTTAAAATTACACAGTCATGAATGAGGTCCCCTGTGCTGCTCTCATCTCTAACCCACACCCATATACACAGGCTGAGAGGCAGAGAAAGAGAGTGTGTGTGTGTGTGTGCGCTTGCAAGCACGTGCGTGAGGGTGTTTAAATCGTATTCAAGTGTGTGTGAACATCATCATAAACATAAAAGGACCAGAAATGAACCTGATTCAAAGCTTTGGCAGACAAACTCAGAAGAGAGAGAATGGAGGGAGAGAAAGAAGGAGAAAGAGAGGGGGAGAGAAAGATAGTGATGGAGAGACTGAAAGAGAGAGAGAGAGAAAGAAAGAAAGAAAATGCTGCAGAGAAGAGAGGCCCGAAAATCTAAATGCTTTTTGGACCCCGCCGTTTCAAACCAGCCAAACGAGAGAAAAAAGGAAGAGAGAGGGGGAAAAAGGAGAGAGGAAGCTTGATCTCATTTGCATTCTTTGGTTTCACTGTCAAGGGCATCCATGTCAGTGTGTGTGTATGTGCCAACTGCTTTTGGGTGTGTGTCTCTGTGGGGGGTGGGGGGGAAGACACAGAGAACGAAAGAGAGAGAGAGAGATAGAGGGTGTGTGTGAGCCGTCTGCTTCTGTGTGCGTGAGATGAGAGACTGGGACATGCTGCACATATTATTGGGGCAAGTTAAAGCTGGCAGAAAGACAAGAATCCCTTTGTTTTGGCTTGGTCGATGCGTTACGTCTTTTCAAACTCTGTGCGTTTATAGTTGTTCCGTTTTGTTATTGCAGATTGCAGTTACCTCAAATGAACTCCTTTCAGATGAAAGCGTATCGCTCTGCAATATGCCTCATTTGAATATGTGGTTGTGTGTATAAGGTAAAGCGCATCAGTGCCTGTGTGTGTCAAATAAAATCAAAAGTTATTTGACAAAAACAGGTGCAGACTAATAGTAAAATGCTTACTTACCGACAACGCAGCGAGAAAGAAAATCAAGAAATAATATAAAGTATTGATAGATATCCTCTGTAGACCCTTGCGGTCATATGCCAAGCTGTTGCCATACTAAGCAGTGATGCAGACAGTCAATATGTTCTCAATGGTTGTATCTGGGGAACTTTGAGGATCTGAGGGTTGATGCCAAATATTTTCAGCCTCTTGAGGAAGAGGCGTTGGCATGCCCTCTTCACCACTGTGTTGGTGTGTTTGAACCGCGATAGGTCCTTAGTGATGTGGACAACGGGGAACTTGAAGCTCTTGATCCGCTCCACTACAGCCCCATCGATGTAAATTTGTCTTACTGACATTGAGGGAGAGGTTATTGTCCTGGCAGCACACAGCCCTGACCACCTCCCTATAGGCTGTCTCATTGTGGTCGGGGATCAGGCCTACCACCATTGTGTCGTCAACAAACGTAATGATTGTGTTGGAGTTGTGCACGGCCACATAGTTGTGGGTAAACAGGGAGTACAGAAGGGGACAAAGCATGCACCCCTGAGGGGCACCTGTTTTGAGGGTCAGCATGGTGGATCTGTTGTTGCTGCCAGCGGCCTGTCAGGGAGTCCAGGATTTAGTTGCAAAGGGGGGTGTTCAGTCCCAGGGTCCTGAGCTTGGAGGGCATTATGGTGTTGAACGCTGAGCTGTAGTCAATGAACAGCATATTGGAGCCGACCCCCACGACGCCGGGAGTCCAGTATGGATTTGTCAGCGTACGCCGGGCTCCCCTCAATATCCAGGGGGGCGGCCACCGGCCAGAAAAGAGAGACATGAAAAGAGGGTGAGATACGGAAGTGACTGGGCAATTGTAACCTGTATGTCACCTCATTGACCCTCCAGAGAACCTTGAACGGCTCCACAAACCAGGGGCTCAGTTTCCTGCAGAGCAGCCGGAGTGGGAGGTTCCTGGGCCACCAGTATTTCTCAGTGATGGAATGGACGGTGTGAGAAATACCTGGATGTCCAGCAACAACAGCTGTGTGCCCAGGTCATCTTCCGATCCCTTATCCCTGTGGGAATGTAAATGCGTGTGGGAGGACCATTCCGGGGTGCGGGCTCCCTCTCTAGAGCTTGGCGGAAGTCCACATCTACGTCCCAAACCACTGGACCACGACTCGGGAGGATGGGATTATGGGTGCCCTCTGGGCAGGAGCCTCTCCCGAATCGTAGATACAGGACAGGGCATCAGCCTTGATGTTCTTAGAACCTGGGCGATAGGTCAGCGTGATGTCGAACCTGGTGAAGAAGAGGGCCCACCTGGCTTGGCGCGGATTCATTCTCCTCGCTGTCTGCATATATTGAAGGTGCCGATGGTCGGTGAGGATGACGAATGATTCCTTGGCACCCTCCAGCCAGTATCTCCACTCCTGTAATGCCAACTTCACCACCAAGAGCTCCCGATCGCCAACGTCGTAAATCCTCTCTGTGGGGACAGTTTCTTGGAGAAGAAAGCACAAGGACACAATTTTAGTGGGTCCCCCTGTCTTTGTGACAAAATTGCCCCCACACCCACCGCCGATGTGTCTACCTCAACCACAAAAGGTAGCGTTGGGTCTGGGTGTTTTAGTAATAGGGAGGAGGTGAAACGCCCCTTGAGGAGACGAAAGGCCTCGTCGGCTGCTGGAGACCAAACCAACCTACGAGCCCCACCCTTGTGGAGGGAGGTGAGAGGGGCGACGACGGCACTGAAGTTCCTGATGAAGCGGCGGTAAAATGTTAGCAAACCTCAAAAACCATTGTAAAACGTTGTAACCCGTTGATGGTGGTTGGGACTGGACATGATCTTACCGCATCTACCCTCTTGTCCTCCATCTTCACTCCCTGCAAGCTGATTTGGTAGCCCAAGAAGGAGACCGCCCTCTGGTGGAATTGGCACTTCTCTGCCTTGATGAACAGATGGTTAGCCAAGAGGCGTTACAGTACTGCTCGAACGTGAGTGATGTGATCTTCCAGGGTGGTCGAGAAGATCAGGATGTCATCGATGTACAAAATCACCTGAAGTCCAAGCATGTTCCTAAACACCTCGTTGACGAATGCCAGGAACACTGACGGAGCATTGGCTAAGCCAAAGGGCATAACCAAGTACTCGTAGAGACCAGACATCGTGCTGAACGCCGTCTTCTACTCATCCCCCTCCCGGGTGCGAATGAGATTGTAGGCACTCCTCAGGTCCAGTTTTGTGAATAACCGTGCAGCACCGGAAAACTGGTCAATGGCACTGTCCCAGGGGTGATGAGGAGGGAGACAGGTAGTGCGGGTCTTGGAGAATACTTCCTTTTGATCCTGATATTCCTCCAGGATGTTGGGCTGGAGGGAAACTACAGGACTCTTAACTGACGTGGAACGACAGGGGACAGGAAAGCAGGTCTTCCGGCATTCAGGTGACGATTCTCATCCTCGACCGTGAGATGGTAGGGTTATGGCACTGATGCCAAGGTAGGCCAAGGATGATCTTGTGAACTGGTGCACTGGTGATGAAGAAGGGGATGTTTTCCTGGTGATTGGGCTCCAGATGGATGGCCATCGCAATGAGTTCAGGGTGAGGTTGTCATCTCGGCAGGCCAGTTCCGTCTGGACCTCCTCGCGCAGACCTCTTCTAAATAACGTGCTGAGCGCTGTGTGTGGTTGCCACCCGTTCAATAAAATACGTAACGGTTCCGTATTTCACTGAAAGAATAAACATTTTGTTTTCTTAATGATAGTTTCTGGATTTGACCATATTAATGACCTAAGGTTCGTATTTCTGTGCGTTTATTATATTATAATTAGTTCTATGATTTGATATTCGATAGAGCAGTCTGACTGAGCGGTGGTAGGCAGCAGCAGGCTCGTAAGCATTCATTCAAACAGCACTTTCCTGCGTTTGCCAGCAGCTCTTCGCAGTACTTGAAGCACAGCGGTTTATGAATTTAAGCCTTTCCGAGATTAGGCTGGCAATACTACAGTGCCTATAAGAATATAAAATAGTCAAAAGTATATGAAATACAAATTGTTTAGAGAGAAATAGTCCTATAATAACTACAATCTATAAGTTCTTAGCTGGGAATATTGAAGACTCATGTTATTCGAACCACCAGCTTTCATATGTTATCATGTTCTGAGCAAGGAACTTAAAAGTTAGCTTTTTTTACATGGCACATATTGCACTTTTACTTTCTTCTCCAACACTGTGTTTTTGCATTATTTAAACCAAATGTAACATCTTTCATTATTTATTTGAGACGAAATTTTCTCAGCAAATATACATCAGGTATTAGAGTGTGTGTATAAGAGAGAGATAGAGAAAGAGCGAGAGAGGGAGAAAGACAGAGAGTGAGATGGAGAAAGAGAGAACGTTTGAAAAAGCGAGCGAGAGTGAGAAAGAACGAGAAAGAGGGAGCGAGAAAGATAAATTAAGCCAAGGACATTGCTGAGGAAAGGGATGGGTTGAAAGGATGAGTAACCCTGAGATGGAGGATGAGGGACTCACTGGGTGTTTGGCAGAGATTCTTCCAGTCACTGCACTGGTCTGGTACCATGTGGACGAGATGAAGTTCTTGGGGACAGAGACAGAGAGAGGGAGAGAGCAATGAAAGAGGGAGGACATAAAGAGAGGGAGGAGAGGGAGAGAAGCGAGAGAGGAAGAAAGAGAGCAGTTCAGCATGTAACAACCAACCAAACATCAAAAGTCCCTTTGTACATGTCATTAAGAAATTCCAGAGAACAGACTCAAAGCTACATTTCCATACAGAGCTTTTGAAATAAACAAAAGCTTCAAAAGACAATTAACTAGTACTGCCCTCTAGTGTTTGTTATAGGGAATAAAGAAGAGATAGAAAGGTCCCTCCATTTAAATGTTTTTACTCCTTGGCCCCATATTCACAAAGCTTGTCAGAGTAGGAGTGCAGAAGATCAGCTACTTTAGAGATGCTTTAATCCCAGCCTGAGCGTCTGTGCTCACCTTACTCGTCATACAAGACAGAACCCCGTCGACGAAGGTGGACTTGATCTTATGAACCTGGGGGGTAAGAAAAACACACACACAAAGTCATATAGTAATGTAGTAATGTGAGCAGATACCAATGAATCAATCAGTCAGTCAAACATATTGTGTTCATCACTGACCTGTCTGTATTCGAGAATGATCTTCGGCAGGGGGTGCAGGTCCTGCAGCTGCAACAACTACACACAGAGAAGAGAGGCGTCACTACCTCATACTACTGAAGGGCAATGCAAATGTGTGTGTTTGTATCAGCGCGTGCATCTCTCACAACAGCCTCAGATGTAGACTGCTGTTGTTTGTTGAGAGTCTTGGGGAGCTTCTTGTTTTCACAGCGCTCCTGCAGATGCAGCTTTTCAAACAGAACCTGTAGAGAGCAGGATTAGGACAGCACACACACATACATAGTACCTATAAACACGCCTATACACACACACTGACCGTCCTGAGCTGGGTGCTGCTGGTCACTAGAAACATCTGGCCTGCTGCCTGGTGGGCCTCGTGCTCTAGCTGCTTCATCTTAGTCTGACAGGGTGGGGGGAGGGAGAGGAGGGGTAGAGAGAGAGTGGGGAGGGGAGGGGGAGAGGGAGGGACAGAAAGAGGAGAAGAGAGGGGGAGGTTGAGAACGGGGGGAGAGCAGTAACAGAGAGGGGAGAGAGAGAGGCAGAGAGAGAGGATGGGAGAGAAAGGGGGAGAGAGAAGGGTTGCTGTGAGGACAGGGAGATAATCGTCAGTACAGGGACTTATCACTGCTCTCTCCTAAACCTCGGGCAGAGCTGAGCTAATCTGACTGCTATACACACTCTTCAATGTCTGTGTGCCAGTATCCGCGTGCCAGAGTGTGTGTGTGTTCTCCTATGTTTGATGTATTTCATCTATGTTCTCGAAATCAAACAACACATTCCACCAAAGGGTTTCCCTCTGGCTTTCAGACAACACAGCACAATAACGTGTGTGTGTGTGTGTGTGTGTGTGTGTGCGTTGCTTCTGTTCTTTTTCTGTTTCAAAGCACATGGTAATCAGTTATTTTATCTCAGAGAGCGATGCAACATGTTCTGTTGTTAAGAGTGTCCTTTCATGTTAAGAGAGAGAGACAGACAAATACATGAAGACTCAATTGCCATCCAATACCTCTATTGGCTCCAAAGGCTCCAGCCACCCGTCATATATGGTTCTCTCTGCTACCGCACGGCAAGCGGTACCAGAGTGCCAAATCTAGGTCCAAGAGGCGTGAACAGCTTCTGAACAGCTTCCACCCCCAAGCCATAAGACTTCTGAACATCTAGTCCACATATGTCAGAGTCAAGGCCCGCGGGCCACATCCGGCCCGCGAGAAGGTTTTTTACGGCCCCTGGGATGATCTTGATTTATTATTAGAACCGGCCCGCAGACCGCAGCAAGCCGGCAGCCCGCAGATCTTTTACACGCACCAATACTACATTTCCCACAATGCAACGGTGACGCACCGAGCAGTAGGCTGCTTCATTTCAATATTTATTGGCACAGCAGTTGTCAGCATCACAGTAAAATTAACTTTCAGATACCCATCAAAAATGGCAAAACGGAAGGTGGACACTGAGAACCGGGGGTTTCAAACAAGGTGGGAGTCGGAGTATTTGTTCACGGAGGTAGCTGGAAAACCTGTGTGTCTTCTGTGTGGAGAAAGTGTGGCGGTACTGAAAGAGTATAATCTGAGACGACATTATGAAACGAAACACGCGGACAACAACAAGAATATGGACATGGAACAAAGGCTACAAAAGGCAAGTTTTATTTTGGCAGAAGAGATCGCTAAATCAGCCCGGCCATTTACGGAGGGGGATTTCATCAAAAACTGCATGATTAAAGTTTGTGACGAAGTTTGCCCAGAAAAAAGGCAACTCTTTTTAAATGTGAGTCTGAGCAGAAACACCATTGCCGAGAGAGTAGACCAGTTGTCCATCAATCTAAAAGAGCAGCTTGTGAAAAAGGGAAAAGATTTCATTGCATATTCCTTGGCTGTGGATGAGAGCACCGACATTTCTGACATTGCCCAGTTGTCAATTTTCATCCGCGGAGTGGACTCCAGCCTAAGCGTGACAGAGGAGTTTTTGGCTTTACGTCCTATGCATGGCACAACTACGGGGCATGATTTGTATGAAGAGGTGTCAAGATGTGTAAATGAGATGGAGCTGCCTTGGGAAAAACTCGTGGGTTTGACAACCGACGGAGCACCTGCGATGTGTGGACACAGGAGCGGACTGGTGGAGAAGATACGGGAAAAGATGCAAGAGGAAAACGCGACAGGTGAGCTGACAGCTTATCATTGTATCATACACCAGGAAGCGTTGTGCGGTAAAGCCTTGAAAATGGAGCATGTAATGAGCATCATCACGCGCACAGTTAACTTTATCAGAGCCAAAGGTTTGAATCACCGCCAGTTCAAGGCATTTCTGACGGAGTTAGAAACGGAGCATGGTGATTTGCCTTATCACACAGAGGTGCGATGGCTAAGCCAGGGAAAGGTGCTTCAAAGATGTTTCGAGCTTCGTGAGGAGATTTGTCTGTTCTTGGACAGCAAAGGGAAAGACACAACACAACTCCGAGACGAAATGTTTCTGTGTGAAATGGCTTTTCTGTGTGACATTACGAGTCATCTGAATGCAATGAACTTGCAGCTGCAGGGTCGGGATCGTGTCATCTCTGATATGTACAGTACAGTGAAGGCATTTAAAACCAAACTGACTCTGTGGGAGACGCAGATGCGGAAAGAAAATTTGAGCCACTTTCCCAGCTGCCAGACCATGAAAGAGAAGCTCTCTACCAGTGCGTTCCCGAGCGCACAGTTGGCTGATAAAATAGGTATGCTTGCCGCTGACTTTCGACGCCGATTTGCTGACTTTGAAGCACAAAAAAGCAGGTTGGAACTGCTCGGTAACCCATTTGCTGTTGACGTGGAAAGCTCACCACCAAACCTCCAAATGGAGTTGATTGACCTCCAATGCAATGATGCACTGAGGGCAAAATATGCGGCAGTGGGTGCTGCGGAGTTCGCCCGTTTCCTCCCCGACACAATGCCCCAGCTGCGCATCCAGGCTGCTCAAACGTTGTCTATGTTTGGCAGCACATACCTGTGTGAACAACTGTTTTCTTTGATGAACTTGAACAAAACATCACACAGAAGTCGACTTACTGCTGAACACCTCCACTCAATTCTGAGGATTTCCTCAGCTCAGAGCCTTACCCCGAACATTGATGAACTTGTGGAAAAGATGGGACACCACCAAGTATCACCCTCAACCTCAAACAAGTGAACATTACTGTGCAATCACATATTTAGAGTTTTTACTCAGTTCAAGTTTAAAAGTTAAAGTTTAATATTTGTTTTCACTGCATGTTACTTCTCCTTAAACAAAGTGTTGTTTTTGATTAATAGATTTTTGCACTTTATTTTATTGTATTTCAATCCAATTATATTTTAAAAATATTTCAGTTGAGTGGATGATAGAAAATTGCTATTATTGTTTTTTTCTTTGAAGTAAATTTAGCCCACTTTTGCTAAAATAGAAAATATAGGCTACTGATGGTGCCTTGAATACCGGTTTCTTTCATTTAATGTTCATGTTATGGGGATTTTTATATAAAGGAAATTTGTCTTTTGTGTCTGTTGAAAATTAAAGATTACTGACAGAGCCATAAGAAAATATTGCTTTATTTATCTGATCATATTGGAATATATTTGTTAGGTTTTCAGTAGGTTCAATTAGGTTCACTAGACTATATGCGTCATTTAAAAATTTTTCAATGAACATTCGAACAGTCCGGCCCTCGGCTTGTAGCTACATTTTTTATTTGGCCCTCCGTCCATTTGACTTTGACACCCCTGATCTAGTCAAATGCCTGCCCGGTCTATTTGCATTGCACCCCCCCCCCCTCTTTTTTTTACGCTGCCGTTGCTACTCACTGTTCACTTTACCCCTACCTACATGACTATCATTTGTTTTTCAGGACAATGACCCAAAACACACCTCCAGGCTGTGTAAGGGCTATTTAACCAAAGACAGTGATGGAGTGCTGTATCAGATGACCTGGCTGGCACAATCATCCAATCTCAACCCAATTGAGGTGGTTTGGACCGAGGAGTGAAGGAAAAGCAGTGTTCAGCATATGTGGGAACTCCATCAAGACTGTTGGAAAAGCATTCCTCATGAAGCTGGTTGAGAGAATGCCAAGAGTGTGCAAAGCTGTCATCAAGGCAAAGGGTGGCTACTTTGAAGCCAAATATAAATATATTTTGATTTGTTGAACACTGTTTTTGGTTACTACATGAATGATGTGTTATGTGTTATTTCATAGTTGTGATGTCTTCACTGTTAATCCACAATGTAGAAAAGAGTTTAAAAATAATAAGAAAAATCCTGGAATGAGTAGGTGTGTCTAAAAGTTTGACAGGTACTGTACATACTACCTCATTTACCTCGACTAACCTGTACCTCCGCACATTGACTTGGCACCAGCACCCTCTGTATATTGCCTCGTTATTGCTATTTTATTGTTACTCTTTCATTTATTTATTTTTTACTTTATTGTGTCAATATTTTCAAAACTTATTTCCCTTAAAACTACATTGTTGATGAAGGGCTTGTATGTAAGCGTTTCACGGTGAGGTGTACACCTGTTGTATTCGACGCATGTGACAAATAACATTTGATTTGATATACTGTCAGATATCTGAATTAACATTTTCCTAATTGTCCTCCTGCGGTGGGGAATGTACATCTAAAACGTCACTTTGTTATGTCCCTCTCTCTCCCACTTTACTCTCTTTTTTATTCGTCCCTGCATCTCCTCCTCTCTCTGTTTTCTCCATTTCTCCCTGTCAGTCTTCGGTGCGTCTCTGCCTCGCCTCCTCCATGAGTCTCTCCCTCCCCTTTTTCTTCTCTCTTTCTCTCTCCAGGTCTCTGTCAGTCGTTTAAAAGCACTGTCTGTTTCAGTTAGACTTGTAATGTGCTTACACTGTGTAGGTGTCACACACACACACTGAAAAACAAACACTTCGGTTCAGAATATGATTATGTTAGTACTTCTCCATTCTCCCTTGCAACTTATTATCCCTAAATCTCTCTCTCTCTCTCTCTCTCTCTCTCTCTCTCTCTCTCTCTCTCTCTCTCTCTCTCTCTCTCTCTCTCTCTCTCTCTCTCTCTCTCTCTTCCTCCCTCTCTCCTCCTTTGCATCCTCATCATGTGTTGTGTGTGGGTCGTCGTGAGAAACAGAAGAAAAGTTTGGTTAGTATTCTGCTGGATTATCACAGCAATTTTTAATCCGTGCGTGGTGTGTGCGCGCAAGCTAGCGTGTATGTGCGTGCGTTAGTGAGTGTGTGTAAGACAGCGATGCTCATTCCCACTGCAACACTCCACCCTAAAGGAAGGAAACAGACAGACAGACTCTCCTTTCTATTTATAGAGCACAGCAAGACACAGGACACACTCTCCAATCATCCACCTACTGGAGGCATCATGGTGTGTGTGTGTACTACTTAAACCCTCTCTGTTTTCTCCCTTTTACAGTCCTGCAATTATAGTTCTTACCCCCAGCATCTCTGATGTTGTCTTTAGGGACTCCGTGTCCACATGGATCCTGTGGCTCTCCATGGCTTAGAGAACGAGAGTAGCATGATATAAATAGTAGCAGAGTACACATACATATAGGCCTAGACAGAATGTCAACTACATTTCCTTGATTCCTCATGTCCTTCCTGCTTGTCTCCTTTCACCTCTAGTTATAGGAGCTCAGCATGGTCAGGTCATAGGATCGTGATGACCTCTCAACATCATGTCCTTACCTGCCAGCACAGGGATCATAGTCAGCTCCATGTTAGAGTACAGCTCCCACAGACCTTGGCTCTGGATACACAGAGAGACAGTAAGGTAGGATGTGTGTGTGTGTGTGTGTTTTTATTTTTATCATTTTGTTTACTTGACAGCTACCTACACAAATAGCTAGCTAGAATAAAGTGTTAATGAGATAAAAATGAATTAAAAGACTTAAATGCAATACAAATAAAGACCTGAAATCCACAAAAGTCCCAACAAGCATAGTAAAATATGGAAAATTCTTCCTTGTGGCAAAGGGAAACTAGGATTTTGAATGGAAATCCCCACGAGGACAGGAGAACAAAACGTGTTTGTGTATCAGTGTGTGTGTGTGTGTGTGTGTGTGTGTGTGTGTGTGTGTGTGTGTGTGTGTGTGTGTGTGTGTGTGTGTGTGTGTGTGTGTGTGTGTGTGTGTGTGTGTGTGTGTGTGTGTGTGTGTGTGCGTACTACAAGAGAGAGGCTCATACGTCTGAGAAGTTTCATGGTCTCATGGATCCTCAGCGAAGGACTGACCTGTAGTTTAGAGCGTAGCTCCATATTCAGCTGGTAGAGCAGAGACAGACTGGAGATGACCTGGTACACCTGACACAGAGAGGGGGGGGGGGGGGGGGGTACGGGCCGGTGTAAGTAATTATTTTCAAGACTAAATTGATCGCTTACATTTTGAGGCAGAGCTATTTGCTCATACTACGCTGTGCAGTGTCTCTCTGTACAGCCGTATCTGACTAAGATCATAACATGGTGTTAGAGGTGCTTGAACCTCGTCAAATGTAAGGAGTCGACAGGAGAGATTATATCAATCACAGAAAACAATAATGTTCTGTGAGTTTGGTCAGAGTTTCGAGTGACGAAACGTAGCCGGCTAACAGCTCTCTCACGTCTCGTAGTCATTGAGCAGGCGGCCAAGCGGAGCCGTTGCTGTGGATACTCACACACGCAGGGAAGAGGGGGCCGTGCAGGGAGCGGGGAACGGACAGAGGAGCAGCTAATGGATATACTGACAGAGAAAGTTATTTCTGATTTCGGGTATGGCCGGGTCTTCAATTTGGCAGAAGCAATGGGGCCCGGGTTGGGTAGGGCTTGAACATCGCGGGCATGGGTAGAGCTCGGGCCTAAATTTCATGCTTGTGCAGGGCTCCAGATAAAGGACAAAAATGAGAGATCAGTTGAATTAGGTGTGGTGATGCTGGGCTGGAAATAAAGCCTTCACACCTTATCGATATTCTGGACCAGGATTGGTGGTGTCTTCTGCTTCAATGGCGGAATTGATGGCCGGTGTGCCAGAGAGACTAGTTGTATTGTTTGGTGCTACAGACCTTCCTTGCCCCCAGGGCAGGTGTGGGGGTTCTGGAGGGTGTCCTACAGTGTTTGGTGAGCAGGTTGGTGAAGCAGGAAGATGGGTCAGCTGGGTCCAATAGCCAGGCTGCTACCTGGGGATCCTGGATGCGACAAGATGAGACTGGGGGGGGGGGGGGTGAACACAACAGAATAATGTTGTAATCCCAAATCCCAAAATCCCAACAGAGCTCAGATGGAGGGAGTTCTTAACAGCCTTATCAAAGTTACATTGTTTCCAGTGTAGGTCTGGTCTGTAGTGCTGCAGTGCTGTACGGAGCAGGTCTTTGGCCTTGTAACACACCACCAGTTGAGACCCTGACACTACCTGCAGCAGCATCTCTCTACAGGACACACAAACACAGGGAGGGATGCAAATCATCAGTGGGATTTCCCCCCCCCCCCAGACTTGTACTATGTAGTGCACCTATCCTCCCTCCCACACATATACAGTGCCTTGCGAAAGTATTCGGCCCCCTTGAACTTTGCGACCTTTTGCCACATTTCAGGCTTCAAACAAAGATATAAAACTGTATTTACAATCATGAAGTGGAATGACATTTATTGGATATTTCAAACTTTTTTAACAAATCAAAAACTGAAAAATTGGGCGTGCAAAATTATTCAGCCCCTTTACTTTCAGTGCAGCAAACTCTCTCCAGAAGTTCAGTGAGGATCTCTGAATGATCCAATGTTGACCTAAATGACTAATGATGATACATACCATCCACCTGTGTGTAATCAAGTCTCCGTATAAATGCACCGGCACTGTGATAGTCTCAGAGGTCCGTTAAAAGCGCAGAGAGCATCATGAAGAACAAGGAACACACCAGGCAGGTCCGAGATACTGTTGTGAAGAAGTTTAAAGCCGGATTTGGATACAAAAAGATTTCCCAAGCTTTAAACATCCCAAGGAGCACTGTGCAAGCGATAATATTGAAATGGAAGGAGTATCAGACCACTGCAAATCTACCAAGACCTGGCCGTCCCTCTAAACTTTTAGCTCATACAAGGAGAAGACTGATCAGAGATGCAGCCAAGAGGCCCATGATCACTCTGGATGAACTGCAGAGATCTACAGCTGAGGTGGGAGACTCTGTCCATAGAACAACAATCAGTCGTATATTGCACTAATCTGGCCTTTATGGAAGAGTAGCAAAAAGAAATCAATTTCTTAAAGATATCCATAAAAAGTGTTGTTTAAAGTTAGCCACAAGCCACCTGGGAGACACACCAAACATGTGGAAGATGGTGCTCTGGACAGATGAAACCAAAATTGAACTTTTTGGCAACAATGCAAAACGTTATGTTTGGCGTAAAAGCAACACAGCTCATCACCCTGAACACAACATCCCCACTGTCAAACATGGTGGCAGCATCATGGTTTGGGCCTGCTTTTCTTCAGCAGGGACAGGGAAGATGGTTCAAATTGATGGGAAGATGGATGGAGCCAAATACAGGACCATTCTGGAAGAAAACCTGATGGAGTCTGCAAAAGACCTGAGACTGTGACAGAGATTTGTCTTCCAACAAGACATTGATCCAAAACATAAAGCAAAATCTACAATGGAATGGTTCAAAAATAAACATATCCAGGTGATAGAATGGCAAAGTCAAAGTCCAGACCTGAATCCAATCGGGAATCTGTGGAAAGAACTGAAAACTGCTGTTCACAAATGCTCTCCATCCAACCTCACTGAGCTCGAGCTGTTTTGCAAGGAGGAATGGCAAATAATTTCAGTCTCTCGATGTGCAAAACTGATAGAGACATACCCCAAGTGACTTACAGCTGTAATCGCAGCAGAAGGTGGCGCTACAAAGTATTAACTTAAGGGGGCTGAATAATTTTGCACGCCCAATTTTTCAGTTTTTGATTTGTTAAAAAAGTTTGAAATATCCAATAAATGTCATTCCACTTCATGATTGCGTCCAACTTGTTGTTGAATCTTCACAAAAAAATACAGTTTTATATCTTTATGTTTGAAGCCTGAAATGTGGCAAAAGGTCGCAAAGTTCAAGGGGGCCGAATACTTTCGCAAGGCACTGTACCATACCTATTGAAGAGGTCTAGGTTGTGGTCTTGGTGGCTCTGGGCCCATGCAGGTTTCTGTTCCAGTCTGAGGCAGACTGTCTCGTTGTGCCACCCCCTCCTCTGGTCCAGTCTGGTCCAGATCTCTTTTCAACATCACCAGCACCCCACACACTGACGGACTGAGCTTCTACGGGACACATAGACAAGAGAGCAGTTAATATTAGTGAATATGGCCAACCAACATACTTACGTAGTTGCTGCAGCTATAGATTACATTTTACATTTACATTACATTTAAGTCATTTAGCAGACGCTCTTATCCAGAGCGACTTACAAATTGGTGCATTCACCTTATGACATCCAGTGGAACAGTCACTTTACAATAGTGCATCTAAATCTTAAGGGGGGGGTGAGAGGGATTACTTATCCTATCCTAGGTATTCCTTAAAGAGGTGGGATTTCAGGTGTCTCCGGAAGGTGGTGATTGACTCCGCTGTCCTGGCGTCGTGAGGGAGTTTGTTCCACCATTGGGGGGCCAGAGCAGCGAACAGTTTTGACTGGGCTGAGCGGGAGCTGTACTTCCTCAGTGGTAGGGAGGCGAGCAGGCCAGAGGTGGATGAACGCAGTGCCCTTGTTTGGGTGTAGGGCCTGATCAGAGCCTGGAGGTACTGAGGTGCCGTTCCCCTCACAGCTCCGTAGGCAAGCACCATGGTCTTGTAGCGGATACGAGCTTCAACTGGAAGCCAGTGGAGAGAACGGAGGAGCGGGGTGACGTGAGAGAACTTGGGAAGGTTGAACACCAGACGGGCTGCGGCGTTCTGGATGAGTTGAAGGGGTTTAATGGCACAGGCAGGGAGCCCAGCCAACAGCGAGTTGCAGTAATCCAGACGGGAGATGACAAGTGCCTGGATTAGGACCTGCGCCGCTTCCTGTGTGAGGCAGGGTCGTACTCTGCGGATGTTGTAGAGCATGAACCTACAGGAACGGGCCACCGCCTTGATGTTGGTTGAGAACGACAGGGTGTTGTCCAGGATCACGCCAAGGTTCTTGGCGCTCTGGGAGGAGGACACAATGGAGTTGTCAACCGTGATGGCGAGATCATGGAACGGGCAGTCCTTCCCCGGGAGGAAGAGCAGCTCCGTCTTGCCGAGGTTCAGCTTGAGGTGGTGAGCCGTCATCCACACTGATATGTCTGCCAGACATGCAGAGATGCGATTCGCCACCTGGTCATCAGAAGGGGGAAAGGAGAAGATTAATTGTGTGTCGTCTGCATAGCAATGATAGGAGAGACCATGTGAGGTTATGACAGAGCCAAGTGACTTGGTGTATAGCGAGAATAGGAGAGGGCCAAGAACAGAGCCCTGGGGGACACCAGTGGTGAGAGCGCGTGGTGAGGAGACAGATTCTCGCCACACCACCTGGTAGGAGCGACCTGTCAGGTAGGACGCAATCCAAGCGTGGGCCGCGCCGGAGATGCCCAACTCGGAGAGGGTGGAGAGGAGGATCTGATGGTTCACAGTATCGAAGGCAGCCGATAGATCTAGAAGGATGAGAGCAGAGGAGAGAGAGTTAGCTTTAGCAGTGCGGAGCGCCTCCGTGATACAGAGGAGAGCAGTCTCAGTTGAATGACTAGTCTTGAAACCTGACTGATTTGGATCAAGAAGGTCATTCAGAGAGAGATAGCGGGAGAGCTGGCCAAGGACGGCACGTTCAAGAGTTTTGGAGAGAAAAGAAAGAAGGGATACTGGTCTGTAATTGTTGACATCGGAGGGATCGAGTGTAGGTTTTTTCAGAAGGGGTGCAACTCTCGCTCTCTTGAAGACGGAAGGGACGTAGCCAGCGGTCAGGGATGAGTTGATGAGCGAGGTGAGGTAAGGGAGAAGGTCTCCGGAAATGGTCTGGAGAAGAGAGGAGGGGATAGGGTCAAGCGGGCAGGTTGTTGGGCGGCCGGCCGTCACAAGACGCGAGATTTCATCTGGAGAGAGAGGGGAGAAAGAGGTCAGAGCACAGGGTAGGGCAGTGTGAGTAGAACCAGCGGTGTCGTTTGACTTAGCAAACGAGGATCGGATGTCGTCGACCTTCTTTTCAAAATGGTTGACGAAGTCATCTGCAGAGAGGGAGGAGGGGGGGGAGGGGGAGGAGGATTCAGGAGGGAGGAGAAGGTGGCAAAGAGCTTCCTAGGGTTAGAGGCAGATGCTTGGAATTTAGCGTGGTAGAAAGTGGCTTTAGCAGCAGAGACAGAGGAGGAAAATGTAGAGAGGAGGGAGTGAAAGGATGCCAGGTCCGCAGGGAGGCGAGTTTTCCTCCATTTCCGCTCGGCTGCCCGGAGCCCTGTTCTGTGAGCTCGCAATGAGTCATCGAGCCACGGAGTGGGAGGGGAGGACCGAGCCGGCCTGGAGGATAGGGGACATAGAGAGTCAAAGGATGCAGAGAGGGAGGAGAGGAGGGTTGAGGAGGCAGAATCAGGAGATAGGTTGGAGAAGGTTTGAGCGGAGGGAAGAGATGATAGGATGGAAGAGGAGAGAGTAGCGGGGGAGAGAGAGCGAAGGTTGGGACGGCGCGATACCATCCGAGTAGGGGCAGTGTGGGAGGTGTTGGATGAGAGCGAGAGGGAAAAGGATACAAGGTAGTGGTCGGAGACTTGGAGGGGAGTTGCAATGAGGTTAGTGGAAGAACAGCATCTAGTAAAGATGAGGTCGAGCGTATTGCCTGCCTTGTGAGTAGGGGGAAGGTGAGAGGGTGAGGTCAAAAGAGGAGAGGAGTGGAAAGAAGGAGGCAGAGAGGAAAGAGTCAAAGGTAGACGTGGGGAGGTTAAAGTCGCCCAGAACTGTGAGAGGTGAGCCGTCCTCAGGAAAGGAGCTTATCAAGGCATCAAGCTCATTGATGAACTCTCCGAGGGAACCTGGAGGGCGATAAATGATAAGGATGTTAAGCTTGAAAGGGCTGGTAACTGTGACAGCATGGAATTCAAAGGAGGCGATAGACAGATGGGTAAGGGGAGAAAGAGAGAATGACCACTTGGGAGAGATGAGGATCCCGGTGCCACCACCCCGCTGACCAGAAGCTCTCGGGGTGTGCGAGAACACGTGGGCGGACGAAGAGAGCGCAGTAGGAGTAGCAGTGTTGTCTGTGGTGATCCATGTTTCTGTCAGTGCCAAGAAGTCGAGGGACTGGAGGGAGGCATAGGCTGAGATGAACTCTGCCTTGTTGACCGCAGATTGGCAGTTCCAGAGGCTACCGGAGAAGTGGAACTCCAAGTGGGTCGTGCGCGCTGGGACCACCAGAGTAGGGTGGCCGCGGCCACGCAGTGTGGAGCGTTTGTATGGTCTGTGCAGAGGAGAGAACAGGGATAAACAGACACATAGTTGACAGGCTACAGAAGAGGCTACGCTAATGCAAAGGAGATTGGAATGACAAGTGGACTACACGTCTCGAATGTTCAGAAAGTTAAGCTACGTAGCAAGAATCTTATTGACTAAAATGATTAAAATGATACAGTACTGCTGAAGTAGGCTAGCTGGCAGTGGGTGCGTTGTTGACACTACACTAATCAAGTCGTTCCGTTGAGTGTAATAGTTTCTGCAGTGTTGCTATTCGGGGGCTAGCTGGCTAGCTAGTAGTGTTGTTTACGTTACGTTGCGTTAAAAGAACGACAATAGCTGGCTAGCGAACCTAGAAAATCGCTCTAGACTACACAATTATCTTTGATACAAAGACGGCTATGTAGCTAGCTATGTAGCTAGCTACGATCAAACAAATCAAACCGTTGTACTGTAATGAAATGAAGTGAAAATGTGATACTACCTGTGAATGCGACCGGGTTGTTGAGTTCTATTCAGAAGACGTTGGCTAGCTGTTGGCTAGCTGTTGGCTAGCTGTTGGCTAGCTAGCAGAGTCTCCTACTTTAAGGACGACAAATAGCTGGCTAGCTAACCTCGGTAAATTAAGATTATCACTCTAAGACTACACACTCTAAACCTAAACAACACAATTATCTTGGATACAAAGATACGAAGACAGCAAAGACAGCTATGTAGCTAGCTAACACTACACTAATCTATACATATACAAACAAGAAATATCATATCTTGGGTAATACTACATATTTAGTATAACGCTCAGTACGAGCCTATACTGACGACAACCTAGGCTGTAATATTAACATTCAGAGATAGCTATACAGTCAGAGACGGACTGGGACCAGAAATGGGTCTTGAAGACCCCATTATTAGCCAAACAATTATCATTTTAGTGCAAAACGCCTGATTTCAACCAGTCTACAGATGGACAGGATCGTCTGCTATATAGCCGGTCCCATTTCTGTACAGCCTCACATTAAGCTACTCCCGCTGAACCACATCCCAGGCAGGTAAGTAGGTAACAGATTAGAAACCCAACCCCGTGTTGTTCAGACAACGACACCGACCTGGGATGTATGTGATGTTGGCTAAAGTGTGAATGCAGGAGTGAGTCATGCGCGTGTCATTCTCTTTCTCAATGGGCACCAGATACAGACCCCACACACTGACAGACTGAGGGTCTATAGGACACACAGAGAGTAGACATAACAACATAAATGCAGTCCGTCCCAAATGGCACCCTATTTCCTATATGGTGCCTATTCCCTATAAGCCCAGGTCAAAAGTAGTGCACTACGTAGGGAATGAGGGTGCCATTTGGGACACAGACTAGCCTTGCTTGCCAGGCTTACAGCAGTAGCACCACTACATCCAGATGATATAGTATAGCACAGATGAAGTACAGATGATGAGTATAAATAAGTTGCGACACTCCACTATTGTATGACTGTTCCAAACGTGCCGCTGAAAAGGTCGAAAGCTACAATTCATTTTGATGTTACATAATACTTTGGTAATTGTATTTAAATTGCATTGCAACGAGCTGAGATGTTTTGTCACTACTGTACACAAGAGGAATAGTGACTGTTCCTAATCATTCCATTATTATGCAATTATAAAGCAATGTCTATGTAACAATGTAGTAATAACAAAATGACATGTCTAGTGTTATTACATAGGTATTGTATCACCCTATGTCTCATTAAGAAAATGTATTTCAGTCATTTTGAAAATGCAAAAGTGGTCTACTCTAACGTTGAGATGACTCCATGTCCCTCACAAACACATTTCTACATCTAGCTAAATGCCTGTTTGGTTTACGTTTCTATTACTTTCCATTACTTAGTTCATATTGTTTAGCGTGTCTTTACTTATTTTTCTTCAATCATTACGTATTTCATTCGAGGATATATGTGCTCATGATCATATGATTGACTGAATAAAGTTGGGGCGGCAGGGTAGCCTAGCGGTTAGAGCGTTGGACTAGTAACCGGAAAGTTGCAAGTTCAAATCCCCGAGCTGACAAGGTACAGATCTGTCGTTAACCCACTGTTCCTAGGCTGTCATTGAAAAAAGAATTTGTTCTTAACTGACTTGCCTAGTTAAATAAAGGTTAAGAAAAGTAACTGTTGTAGTTTTTTTTGTTCTTCATCACATAAATATTTGTTCGGTTTTCAAATAACTTGCATATCAAATGCCTTCAAATATGATTTGTTTTTCTGAGAGGTATTTAAAATATTTGTAAAAATTGGTTTATATATTGTATTTTCTAAGACCTGTATTCGGATATCAAAGGAAATAATTGCCATTAGTTGATTGGTTATATTTGACCACCTTGAGTATTTGAAAAATTGGTATTTCTAATAAGCTACTAAATAAAAAAAACTATTCTGCCCAGGTCTACTGGACTGAGGTTAGAAACATTGCTTTGCCTTTCTGGAAGATCAAAAGGAAACTGCCAATCTGGCCTCGCCAACTCTTGCCCACCTGTTCTGGGTCCATCTGAGTGGTTCCGTCCTGGTAGACCATGGTCAGAACCAGTGCACTGGCCTGCCCTGCCTCCTCCAGCACCCTGCCTCTCTCTTCAGGACTCAACTTCCCAGCATCCCTTACTCTGGGGTCAGAGATCATGGCTGTAGTCAGACAGGTTTTGGATTGGTTGGACTGGGCACGGGGGTCACCGGCACCGCTTCCCCCCTCTGGTTCAGTTTCTGGGGTGAGTTGACACTGGTTAGGCCCAGGTTTGGCCCGCTTCGGCTTGGGTGGTTTGGGGGTTTTGGAGGATCTATGCTGAGGAGTGTCTGAACTAGAATGGTCCCTGGTTGATACAAGCCCCCTTTCCCCCATTGGGACCCCCTGTTTTGGCCTAACTGGGTTGGCTGGGGGTCGATGTGGGGGGTTAGGGGTTAGAGAAACACTCTTGGTTCCCTCAGTCTTGTGGAGGGTCTTGGTCTTGGCTCGGGGGTCTAGGCTAAAGGCTGGGGTCAGGTCTGGGTGTTTGGGGGTTTGGGTTTTGCACCACTCCTGGCCCCTTTGCAAGGTCCTTGCTTTTTCCTGACAGGACTGGGGGGGTTCCCATTTCACCGGCCGCCTGAAAAGGGCGATTTTGGGCAGAGGGGTGCCGTGTTTACTTTTGAGGGAGAAGGTAGGGGTCAGGGGCGGTTGTTGGGCAGAGAGGAGAGGGTGATGGCCGCTGCTCTCCTCCTCACCACTTGCACGTATAGAGGTCAGGCCGGACCCCAGCCCTGCGGCCCTTCCATGCCCAGCTAGAGAGGGGTTGGTTAGTGCAGGATCTATAGTCAACCCCCACTCTCTGGAGCCTCCATCACCAGCCTTCACAACAGAGAGAGAGAGGAAGAGAAGAGAGAACAAGAGAAGCATTATTCCAGTCACAGGAAGCGATTCATTCTGAAACTTAAAATAGACTGTGCTCTGATTCTATTACTACTACAGTCAATGGTAGCGACCCAAATGGCACCCTATTCCCTATATAGTGCACTACCAAATCCCCTATATACCACACTACCTTATGGGCCCTGGTCAAAAGCAGTGCACTATGTAGGGAATAGGATGCAATTTGGGGCGCAGATTAGATGAATGGAGAGATAAGTGTGAAGGCTCAAGTCCAGAAGGATGGTGATTAAATTCTCTGGTTACAGATAATGAGCATGAGTAGACTGAAAATAAACCTTGCTATTCTCTCAATTCCTTCCACCTATGAGCAAGAGAGTGTGTGTTTGTGTGTGTGAGTGAGTGAGTGAGTGAGTGAGTGAGTGAGTGAGTGAGTGAGTGAGTGAGTGAGTGAGTGAGTGAGTGAGTGAGTGAAGAGACAGAGAGACCGCAACAGAGAGCCAGATAGAGAGATAGAGAAAGAAAGTGAAAGGATGAAGAGCCAAAGAGAGGAGAGTAAGAGAGAAAGAGAGTGGGTGTCTAGTTGCGTTAACAGAGAAAACCTGTCAGTCCCAGACAGTGCTCTCTAGGGCACAGCTAGTTCAAGACAGTGCTCTCTAGGGCACAGCTAGTTCAAGACAGTGCTCTCTAGGGCACAGCTAGTTCAAGACAGTGCTCTCTAGGGCACAGCTAGTTCAAGACAGTGCTCTCTAGGGCACAGCTAGTTCAAGACAGTGCTCTCTAGGGCACAGCTAGTTCAAGACAGTGCTCTCTAGGGCACAGCTAATTCAAGACAGTGCTCTCTAGGGCACAGCTAGTTCAAGACAGTGCTCTCTAGGGCACAGCTAGTTCAAGACAGTGCTCTCTAGGGCACAGCTAGTTCAAGACAGTGCTCTCTAGGGCACAGCTAGTACAAGACAGTGCTCTCTAGGGTACAGCTAGTCCCAGACAGTGCTCTCTAGGGCACAGCTAGTCCCAGACATTGCTCTCTACGGCACAGCTAGTCACAGACAGTGCTCTCTACGACACAGCTAGTCCCAGACAGTGATCTCTAAGGCACAGCTAGTCCCAGACAGTGCTCTCTATGGCACAGCTAGTCCCAGACAGTGCTCTCTACAGCACAGCTAGTCCCAGACAGTGCTCTCTACGGCACAGCTAGTCCCAGACAGTGCTCTCTACGACACAGCTAGTCCCAGACAGTGCTCTCTACGACACAGCTAGTCCCAGACAGTGAGTCCAGACTTCCCAGTCCAGAGAAAACAGGTTAACCTCCATCTAACCTTCCAAGTCTCTCTACTCTGCACTGCAACACCGGCATTATTCATAGGAAGAAACTCCATTTTTTAATGCAAAGTGAGTGCAGAGTTCGAGTCAATGTGTGTGTGTGTGTATGTGTGTGAGTGAACTGAATTGTGCTCTAGGGAATATAGGACTGTAGAGGTAAATAGTCAGCCGGAACAGTGTGTGTGTGTTCTACCAAGAGAACATCATCAACTGATTCAGCTCTCTAGGGAGAGCTCTGCTCATTTCCTTGTAAACAGAAACGCTTACTTGCTGACACACACACACACACACACACACACACACACACACACACACACACACACACACACACACACACACACACACACACACACACACACACACACACACACACACACACACACACACACACACACACACACACACACACACACACACACAGTAAATAGACTAGAAGGCCCGATCGCCAGGCCTTTTACTTTAGTACCCAACTGGGAGTCATCACTTCTCTTTCCTGTGGTGTGGTGTAATACTGCTGAAGTCTTCCATTTCCATGGAAATGAAGGGGAATGAGCCTTGGGAGAATTCTCTCTATTTCACTCCCCTCACCCTCTAGGGTACGTCCCATATGGCACCATATTCCCTATGTAGTGCAATACTTTAGACCAAGACCCATAGAGCTCTGGTCAAAAGTAGTTCCCAAGATCAACCTTTCCCAAGTTCTCCATGTCACCACGCTCCTTCGCACACTCCACTGGCTTCCAGTCGAAGCTCGCATCGCCTACAAGACCATGGTGCTTACCTACGGAGCAGCAAGAGGAACTGTCCCTCCTTACCTTCAGGCTCTGCTCAAACCCAACACCTCAACCCGAGTACTCCGTTCTGCCACCTCTGGTCTCTTGGCCCTCTGACCCCTACGGGAGGGCAGCTTCCGCTCAGCCCAGTCAAATCTCTTCCCTGTCCTGGCACCCCAATAGTTGAACCTGCTTCCCCCTGATGGTAGGACAGCAGAGTCCCTGCCCAACTCCCGAAAACATCTGAAACCTCTTCGAAGAGTATCCTTAATAACCCCACAGCACCCCCCTACCCGTAAAAAAAAAAATGAAAGCAAAGCAACCTGTCATCAGCATCTGCCTCCGAGGAGCATCCCTCAGAGTTGAGGCCTTACCCCAAACTAGTTAAGAAAATTCCATATTGTATTCGTCTCTGTTGTTCATTCAGTTAAGCCTGTACTCGATTGAACTAACACTCGCGCTTGACTATTTTCAGATACCCATAGACTTCCAGTCATTGCGCTCACTTTCTTCATACTGGATACAGAGACATAAAAAGGGTATCCACAAGTTCATCTGACTCTGGGGAAGTAGATGAAGGGCCTCATTGTCAAATCCCAAAGTATCCCTTTAAGATGAATGCACTAACTCTGGATAAGAGCGTCTACTAAGTGACGAAAACGTTACATTTAGGATGCAGCAAAAGGGGTTTCTGTGAGAGGGACAGGGGGTTGAGGTTTCAGTGGTTTTCTGCACGGTAGCTAAATACCAACTATTACAAGCTTATATTTCCCCAGGCCCATCCCTCACTGTTCAGCACAACAAATGGCGTCTGGGAGGCCATTTTGTATTGTTTTTTTGAATTACGGACTGCAGATAAAACATTCTATTATGTGAAGCAGTATGGTCCTCTGGCTGAAGCGGTAAAATACCTGAGTGTCGTTGTGATGATTAGTAGCCAGGGAGGTCTGTCCCAGACAGGTGCCCCGCAGAGTGGGGGCTCTGAATACTCTCCCACCCTCCTGAGACGGCTTTGGAATGAAATGTCCAGCAGCTAAGGGTTCTGGAAAAAATGTAAAATAAATATGCGTTCTCTCTGCTACAAATTGTGTGTGTGTGTGCTTCTGTCTGAATGAGTAAATGTGTGTGTGATTGCGTTTGAATATGAGACCTGTGTCTGCATATTGAGTGAGGTCAGCTAAACTCAGATGCATTGCTCAGGACTGATATTCTGTCACTACACTACGCTGTTCTTGACTGAGCATTTCACACAACACACGCACACACTTCCTGTGTACTGAAACAAGAGCAGTCCAGATTCTGTCAGCGTGTTCAGACTGGTCCTTTATAATTGCTGTATACTTGTTCACACTTTTTTATTTAATCAGCACTGTGATATATGAGCTGACTGGGGCCCTGAGTTTTCCCTAGTCAGGCCTTGTGGTCAGGGGAAAACTCAGGGCCCTATAGATTGCTGGACATAGCAGCGCTGCCCATGGCACAGATCCAGGATCAGCTTAGAAGGAAAATGCAAAACTGACCATAAAACAGCATCTATGGACAACTTCATTGGTTAACTACTGAATGAAGTGCTGTACCGCCATCTAGTGGCTTATTACTAAATTGCCAATTTGTACAGCATATAAAATCCCCAACATTCCACTCTCATATGTTGTACTAAAAGGCAACCTATCTATCTGTGTCCTAAACTAACCTGTGTGTGTGTGTGTGCGCGGGTCCTGTCCTGAACTAACCTGTGTTTCCTCCACTGTTCCTCTGTGCAGCTGTCACCAATGGCCCATCCATGTTCCTTCTCTCTTCTGGGTGACTATCCGTCTCTGTCACCCCCTGGCCCTCTCCATCCCTCATCTGCCCTAGTGAGGGTGACACCTTCCTCTGCTGGTGGGGTTTGGTACTACTCCTGCTGTTCTTCCTCTCCATCTTTTTCTTCAACCCTCCTTTATTGATGTCATCCTTTCTCTCCCTCTCCACTCTTCCCTCCATCTCTCCACCCCCCATCCCTCTCTGGTTGTCAGTAGTCATATCACCGAAGAGCCGTTTCCTCTTAAAGGGGTCTCTCTCGCTGAGGTTCTCCCTTGGTCCTCCTCCTGTCACGATCTCCTCCTCTGACTGGGCTGTGTCTCCATGCAGCGCCCCCTGCTGATCAACTAACCCAACTACACATGGGCTTTCTGTGTTGTCCCTGTGGCCCCCAGTGACGTCACCCTCAGTGCCATCCCTCTCCAAAGCATGACTTGCTCCAAAGCTATCCCTTTCTACTGTGTGACTTGCTCCAAAGCCATCCCTTTCTACTGTGTGACTTGCTCCAAAGCCATCCCTTTCTACTGTGTGACTTGCTCCAAAGCCATCCCTTTCTACTGTGTGACTTGCTCCAAAGCTATCCCTTTCTAATGTGTGACTTGCTCCAAACCCATCCCTTTCTACTGTGTGACTTGCTCCAAACCCATCCCTTTCTACTGTGTGACTTGCTCCAAACCCATCCCTTTCTACTGTGTGACTTGCTCCAAAGCCATCCCTTTCTACTGTGTGACTTGCTCCAAAGCCATCCCTTTCTACTGTGTGACTTGCTCCAAAGCCATCCCTTTCTACTGTGTGACTTGCTCCAAACCCATCCCTTTCTACTGTGTGACTTGCTCCAAAGCAATCCCTTTCTACTGTGTGACTTTCTCCAAAGCTATCCCTTTCTACTGTGTGACTTGCTCCAAAGCCATCCCTTTCTACTGTGTGACTTGCTCCAAAGCCATCCCTTTCTACTGTGTGACTTGCTCCAAAGCCATCCCTTTCTACTGTGTGACTTGCTCCAAAGCCATCCCTTTCTACTGTGTGACTTGCTCCAAAGCCATCCCTTCCTACTGTGTGACTTGTTCCAAAGCCATCCCTTTCTACTGTGTGACTTGCTCCAAAGCCATCCCTTTCTACTGTGTGACTTGCTCCAAAGCCATCCCTTTCTACTGTGTGACTTGCTCCAAAGCCATCCCTATCCAAACCTTGACTTGCTCCAAAGCCATCTCTTTCTACTATGTGACTTGCTCCAAAGCCATCCCTCTCCAAACCTTGACTTGCCCCAAAGCAATCCCTTTCTACTGTGTGACTTGCTCCAAAGCTATCCTTCTCCAATGCACAACTTTCTCCAATGTCATCCTCCATTATTAGTTCAAAGCTCGGACCACTGTCCATGTCCTTCATTGTGAAGTCCTCACTCTCTGATGCAAGAAGTAACAGCCCTCTCGCTAGTCTCTTTTTGTCAGAGTCTGCCTTCTCTTCGGCCTTGTAAGCTCTCTGAGGTGGAGGCAGTACTATACTCCCAAACTGCCATTTAGTAACAGGCACTGGGGCCCGACGGTCAGCATCTCCTCCACCAGCTAAGGCTACTTCAATGGGCTTGGCTTTAGCCAGCCTCTCTCTTTGGTCCTCTGGGGCTATGGAGGTTTCTTCTTGGCTTTGTTCAGGGCATTGCCATTCCCCATCTCCACTGCGTAAGTGCCAGCCTTCACTTTGAGTTTCTAGTCTTTTTACGTGGTTCTTTGGGGCTACGCTAACATTAGCTCTGGAGAATGGTGGTCCACAGGCCCCAGTTGGCTTCTCTCTTTGGTACTCCACTCTGGGCAAGGGTGGTCTGGAAGGGCCCTGGTCCTCCAAGGCAAAGTGGAGTGAGAAGGTGGGTTCTGTCTCTTCAGGAGCGCTATGGAAAAAGACCAAAAGCTATCAGTCAACAGAGAAAATGAAAATCTGTTTGGAGATAGTACCTCTCCGATTCTTAAATTAAAAATAAAAAAATCCCCTACAGAACCGAGCTTGATGCATCCGTCACTCTGAGGAAAAAGGTACTAGGGGCTAGTTGTTGTTATGTATTAGAAAGGTGCTTAGATACTCACTCTCTCCAGTGAGGCTCGTTTGAGGGCGTGTGGAGGGCCAGAGGGTACCTCATTCTGTGGGTAGAAGAGGCAGAGTCCTGGGACAGTGCTGGGGTCTGAGAGTAGTCCCTCTGGGATGCAGCGTCCCATGAGGAGGAAGACTGGGAATAGGACTGGGGTCTGGACCAAGGCCTGGTACACAGCACAGAGAAGGATATTACCATTTATTTCTGTTTTGTCTCTTTTACATGTACTAAAAATACATGAACAGAGAAGGATGGTACCATTAAATTATTTACAGGACAGTTTCACAGACACAGATTAAGCCTAGTTTTGAAGCATTTTTATGGAGAATCTCCATTGAATATGATATTTGTTTGTCTAGGACAGGGATGGGCAACTTTAATGGGGCTGGGTGCCACAAAAAAACATTAACTCATCATGAGGGGCCGCAGTTGCTCGCGGGTCTGCGTATCCACATCCAACCCCACCCCCCCTCCAAGATTTGGATAAATCTTTACTTGATCTTGGACATGAGGACTTGTAATTTCTTCCCGAGACAAGCTGAGTTAAAAAACATGGAATTATCAGCTTCCATTCAGTCAACGCATAAAAACCGCTTCGCTAAGTCAAATATACACACTCCTTTCTTGAAACATGAATATCTTATCACGTATTGAAACCTGGGATTCCTACTTTACTAGTAACAGTACTGTCCTTTACTTTCAATAAAATATATCCTCAAACTGTACGCATTTCCTTGAGTCGCTGGTAAGGAAGAGTGAGGGAAACTGTTGGAAAGTTGTGCCCTCACTATTAGTAAGGAGAGAGAGGGGGATTTGTAACAGTTTTTATATCTATTATAGACATGTTTGCACAGTGGCAAACCTATTGGACCTAGGCTACAGTGTGTGACAGGCTCGTGATGCTGAAAGGATAACAACCGTAATACCAGGGCACTTATGTAGGAGAATGTACTTTTTGCAGTGGTGGGAAAAGTACAACATTTTCATACTTGAGTAAAAGTAAATATACCTTATTAGAAAATGACTCAAGTAAAAATTAAAGTAACCCAGTAAAATACTACTTGCGTAAAAGTCTAAAAGTATTTGGTTTTAAATATACTTAAGTATAAAATGTAAATGTAATTGCTAAAATATACTTAAGTATCAAAAGTAAAAAATAAAAGTATAAATTATTTCAAAATGTTCATATTAAGCACACCAGACAGCACAATTCTCTTTGTTTTTACATTTACGGACAGCCAGGGGCACACTCCAACACTCGGACATCATTTACAAACAAAGCATGTGTGTTTAGTGAGTTTTCCAGATCAAAGGCAGTAGGAATGACCTCTTGATAAGTGCAGTCCTGCTTAGCATTCAAACTTTTAGGTGTCAGGGAAAATATGTGGAGTAAAAAGTACATTCTTTTCTTTAAGAATGTAGTGAAGTAAAAGTTACCAAAAATATGAATAGTAGAGCACAGATACCACAAAAAACACCTTAAGTAGTACTTTAAAGTACTTTTTACTTAAGTACTTCACACCTCTGATTTTTTGTAATACAAAAAAGGCCAGTGGTGTAGTGTATGCTACATGCAGATATATGTCCTATACCCACTTTGTTTTCATATTGCGTATATTCACTTCTTAACCCCCATTTATGCATATTCAAGTAGTGTAGTTGTATACAATTGATCAATTATGTAGTAGGCTATCTACATGAAATCTACATAGACAAACATTGGCAGTAGAATGGCCTTACTGAAGAGTTCAGTGACTTGTAACATGGCCCTGTCATAGGACACCACATTTCAGTTCGTCAAATTTCTGCCCTGGTCAACTGTAAGTGCTGTTGTTGTGAAGTGGAAACGTTTGGAGCAACAACGGCTCAGTCGCAAAGTGGTAGGCCGCACAAGCTCACAGTACGGGGCCACCAAGTGCTGAAGCACATGCAACCGAGGACAGACGATTTGATTTGTAACACTCACGACTGTGTTCCAAACCACCTCTGGAAGCAACGTCAGCACAAGAACTGTTCGTCGGGAGCTTCATAAAATGGGTTTCCATGGCCGAGCAGCCGCACACAAGCCTACAATCACCATGCGCAATGCCAAGCCTCGCCTGGAGTGGTGTAAAGCACGCTGCCATTGGACTCTGGAGCAGTGGAAACTTGTTCTTTGGAACTCTTCACCATCTGGCAGTACGACAGATGAATCTGGGTTTGGCGGTTTCCAGGAGAATGCTACCTGCCCGAATGCATAGTGACAACTGTAAAGTTTGGTGGATGAGGAATAATGGTCTGGGGCTGTTTTTCATGGTTCGGGCTAGGCCCCTTAGTTCCAATGAAGGGAAATCTTAACGCTACAGCAGACAATGACATTCTAGATGATTCTGTGCTTCCAACTTTGTGGCAACACTTTGGGGAAGGCCCTTTCCTGTTTCAGCATGACAATGCCCCCGTGCACAAAGTGAGGTCCATACAAAAATGGTTCGTCGATATCGGTGTGGAAGAACTTGACTGGCCTGCACAGAGCCCTGACCTCAACCCCATCGATTGCCTATGGAATTAATTGGAACGCAGACAGCGAGCCAAGCCTAACCGCCCAACCTGACTAATGCTCGAGGCTGAATGGAAGCATGTCTCTGCAATGTTCTAACATCTAGTGTAAAGCCTTCTCAGAAGAGTGGAGGCTGTTATAGCAGCAAAGGGGGGACCAACTCCATATTAATGCCCATGATTTTGGAATGTTCGACGAGCAGGTGACCACTTACTTTTGGTCATGATGTGTATTTCCTAATCGAAATGTGCAACTATTACTTCCCATTGCAAAAAACATTTCACATTTAGCACACAAAGTAACTGATGATCTAAAGTTTAAATGCAACAATGTTTCACACACAAGTTATTTTCCTAGAGATGGCTAACAATAGCAAGCAAGCTGAAATTAAAAATAACTTCCACTCATACGATGATCAATTGAAACTTAATCTCTTAAAAGTTATTCTTGAAAAGGGAGAAGCTAACAAAACATCCTCTTCGATAACACCTGCTACAGCCCCTGCAAACAAGCCTAATGCAAAAGCTTGCTAGCTAGACCTTGGGAAAACTACTCTTTGGTACTGCAGTGACTTCTTGGCCTTCCAGAAGGCAGACGTTTCCATAAGCTTTTGTAAAAACAGTCCCAGTCAAAAAGTGATGAGTCCACTGTCACTCCAAAATGTTGCCCTAATTAATACAGTTGAATGGCAGAGGCTTATTATCTAGCTTCTGATGGCCTAGCCATTGGCTGACTTAGTTAGCTAGATTTATCTCCCCAGAGACCAAAGAAACATTTTATTTCAAATTCAGTGTTTACGGTTTCCTTTCAAACAAAAACTGAAGAGATTAAATCAGAACATCATTGAATGTAATAATATAAAAGCCCTCATTGTTCCCCAGTGTTTGGGTTCGTAATAATTTGTAGTGGCTCTATTTGGCCTCAGTATGCCTTTTTTTAAACCATTCTGAATGTATAAAGAATCCATATGTTCTTCTGAAATATGAACAGAAGAAATACTGGTCATTTTTAACCCTTATTATAGTGGCAACAGGACAAAATCACAATCATTGTCTTGAATTGGACTCGCATTTTTCTGGTCTCGACTCGGTCTCGTTGTCCTCCTCCCGGGCCTCGCCCCGCCCTCTGGTCTCGAACCGGTCTCGCTTTAGCTGGTCTCAAACACAACACTAGTTTTAAAGCAAGTTTGCTCCAACTCCACACATTTTGCCATGGAGCCTAGAGAAGATATTGCAACTATATAACTAATTTCATGCAATTCTACTCATTTTGCCATGGGGGGGATAGGGAAATAAGCTGATGTACAGCAAATTTGCACATTTTGTCAGAGGGTGGAAAGAAATGTTAGATTTAAATCAATGGGGGCACCACGGCTGGTAATTCGACCATAAATTTAGATAGCTGGCCGCTAAATTATGTAGCGATCTAAAAAAAAAAAAAGGCTGACATGGGCTACTTGACTATCAGTGACCGAAACAAGAGAAAAACTGACGATGCACAACCAAATTTCAAAGTGGCACATTGTCAATTATACTATGCTAACTCGCAACATTAAGTCGAGACCCCGACTGAGTTCTAAGGGCCTTCAAAATAGGGACCCCGCCAGTTACTCATCCCTGGTCTAGGACTATAGGCATAATCTGTGTCTGGGAAACTGGCCTGTGTTGTGTTTGTTGCATGCACAAGAAATACTACATCAGATGTTTCCTCAAGGGACCAATAGTTCATTGAATTTCACCACATGCACCACTGTCATATAGTAAGGACTCAATCCATCTCCCTGAAGAGCATACCATCTTACTGCATTTCAGGTTTCTAACGACACCTCTTACCTGCCTATCCCTAACCAAATAAACTATTTTGTCACTTCATTCTGTACCATGTTTGGTTGCTAATGACAACACGGCCTATATACCCAACCCAATTGCTTTTTATTTTATTCCCCTACTACTGTATCATCCTCTCACCGGTCTGCCTCTCTCCCTCTCCTCTCCTCCTGTGTTCCTCTGCTCCAGCTGGCCTCTGACTGGTACCCTCTCTGTCTGCTGTCATACCGCTCATCTAACATTTGAACAGAGGCTTTTTACCATTTTTTTGTTTTTACAATTTAAAATATTTTTTTTTGCAGGTACAGTAGAATAGAGAATACCTACTTTACCCACTTCTTTTTTTACCACTACACCACTGCTTACGATTGTTTAGAATAAAAGAGTGGTGTCAGGTGTCTATAGAATATATGTAGGTCACATTTCTATCGGCATCATTCTAAATATTGCACTGCACTATTCAGTCCTTGCCGACTCACGCTGTCTGTAGCTTTGGGCCCTGGCTGTGTCAGAGTAGTGGTTGTGGCTCTGGGCACGGAGAGCTGCTAGGATCTTCTGTCCAGACGCAGACAGAGGCCCTGAGTACAGCCTATTACTGCTGCTACTGTACCTCTCCATTTCCTATTCCTCCTAGCTGCCTACACAAAGAACAGGAAGAATATCAGAGTTATGATCAAGGTTTCTCTGTCCTGTCACTGGTTATATCAAGCTGGTTGATGGAGCCGAATAGTCTTCAAATAAATTGGGGGGGGGGAGAAGAAAAAATATATATAAAAACGGAATACTCACACAAAACATTTTTCTATTAGTTGTGAAGACATTAATATTTATTATAATTTCTTACGAAACAAACAAATTACACTAAGGCCCTTACAGGAACATTAGCAAAGAACACTAGCAGTAAAACAAGTGACATTACATTGAATTGAAACATTGCCACAAGAAAACAGAGAAGAGATCCAATAGTCATCCTCATCCAATTGTCTTTTGGTCGGAACCCTCTCTCCATATTGTATTTCCAAATCCAAGGTGCTTGGCATTTAACTGGCACCCGGGGGTGGCGAGAGGGAAGAGGAAATGGGTAATCCAGGATTCATTAAGGCAGAGCAGGAACCTTTCTCAGTGGCCACTTCACCTTGAAGCACCGCCACTACTTTCTGCAGGATTCTCCACAGTTCTGTATGAGCTGTGTTTTGCGCTCACACCCAGACAAAGGGGTCGTGGAGAGGGGAAGAGAGGTGAGGTAGGAGGTGGTAAGAGAGCCCCGTTACAACTGGCCCTTCTTGGCAGCAGCCGCTTTGCTCTCCAGCTCCTCCACGACTTTGTTCAGCAGCCTGGGGTCCAGGTGGAAGTAGACATACAGTTCCCTCTCTCTCCTGAGGAGGGGGCTGTGGTCCAGCTGGGAGCGTTTACCCCGGACCTCCCCCATCACATCCTGCATCAGCCTGTACAGACTGTTCTGCTGGACCTCCAGTTCTCCCAGCTTCACTGTCAACTCCTGGAGAGAGGGGGAGGGGAGGAAGAGAGGGTACGATGGAAAGGAAAGACAGGGGAGAGAGGAAGGGTGGAGGGAAAGAGGCTTTTAGTAGACATCCAGAGAGACAAATCCGATACTTTATCAGCACTAGCTAGCAGTTAACGAATAGTGGGGACACTGACTTAAAAGCCCTATCCTGTACTGCAAGAACAGTACTCAGTATTTTCTCACATCTGCATGCCACAAGTGGTTGAGCTTTTCTAGAATACTGACTGACATACACCAACAGTTCCTCGCACAGATGGTTATTCACAGCTTTATTGACAAAAAGACATTTAAAAACAACGACACGTTTTTAGAGAGAAACGAAAGTCTCTCTCTTTACTGCAGGAGGAACTGAGATGAAACCCTGTATGAAGCAAACATGAATTTAGTACATTTTACACAGAGGAAGAAGAGAACCGAGGGGGTGAAAAGGATCCCTGTTGACCTGGAAGACATAAACGTGTGCTCTTTACATATTGTACATTACAGAAGTGGCAGTGCCTCATTGTCCAGTGCAGTCACTATACAAAACCCATATAGAAATGCAGCGTTCTAAAAGTGAAGTGACCAGTGAATCCACCACTAAACAGAATTCCATTCATTTCAAAATACTGTATTTATCAAACAACGGGCCATTACTCCGGCAGCAGTGCAAATTACGTATAAAATCCATAGGACCTGTGCTACCACTTCATCTCCCAAATGTGTTTTATAATAAAACTCTGCTAACTCACGCTACTTTGAGAAGACGATGATAACGAGGAAGTGTGTGGGTGTTCATAAACGTACCTGTGCGTTGGGGCAGAGATCCTGGTCAAGTGACGTCGCCGTAGGACATACCTGCGGCGCCAAGAAAAGCTGCTGCAACCCCGAGAAGGTTGCCCGGCGCAACGCCTCGCAGTCGCCGTGGAGACGGGCGCCCGTGTAGTGCTGTTGGCGGGCGGCCCCGGCAAGGGCCTCGCGGCAGGATTGGAGCTCCTCCTGGAGGTCGCGGGCGGCACTTTCCAACCCCTCGTAGGTACGGAAGGGCTCCTCGCGGCCACCACGTTCTAAGACGTGGCCTGACTCTAGGATCCGGAGAAGCCTGGGGGAGTGAGAGGTGTGACACATACTGTATATTTACATACTAGATTAGGTGGGATCTTTTTGCATCATGGGAGAAATGGAGGTGGAAACGCTTTTATGCGCAAATAATGATATAATAACCATCGTATCGAAGTAAACTTGGAGTCACACTAGAATAGAATATGGTGTGTGGTCCTCCCACTACGACTCGGGAAACAAACAATACAGTTTATTTGGCTACAGATGAAATAAATGATGAACTTCACAGGGTGGTGAAAGTGCAGTGATGACCTTGATGCTTGTTTCCAATAAATATTGAGTGTTTTATTCTGGTGATCGAAGCTTGGCTGCCGTTTGACAAATTAAAATAATCGTGCCATTATGTCCATAATCTTATTATGTAGGCTATAACCGCACGAGCCAATACCAGAGCGCAAACAAAATGTTTGTGACAAAACCACCAATAGAGCCCCCCAAAAAATTGAACTTTTTTTAACCAGAATTTAACCTCACTAGGGTAGAGGGCACTATTTTCACCTCCGGATGAAAAGCGTGCCCAAAAAGTAAACTGCCTCTTACTCAGGCCCAGAAGCTTGGATATGCATATAATTGGTAGATTTGGAATGAAAAGTTTCCAAAACTATTTAAAAAATGTCAGAACAGTTTAAAAAAAACAGAACTGATATGGCAGGCAAAAAAAATATCCTACTTCCTGGATGTATTTATGTTTGTAATTTTCTATTGACTGCCTTTACAGGATCCAATGACCTAGGACTCAGATTGCACTTCCTATGGCTTCCACTAGATGTCAACAGTCTTTAGAAATGGTTTCAGGCTTGTATTCTGAAAAATGAGAGTGTAAAACCACTCTGAATGAGTGGACACTGCAGTGTCCCAGAGCTGTTCGCTGCGCACGACCGAGAGCGCACCTTTCTTGGTTTTCTTTCATATTGACGAAGCTATTGTCCAGTTGAAATATTATTGATTATTATGACTAAAAACAACCTGAGGATTGATTATAAACATCGTTCAACATGTTTATACTTACTTTTGGGATTTTTCATCTGCCCGTTGTGACCGCCTTGGAGCCATTGGATTACTGAACAAAATTTGCCAACAAAACTGAGGTTTTTGGATATAAAGAGACTTTATCGAATAAAACAAAAATGTATTGGGTAACTGGGAGTCTTGTGAGTGCAACCATATGAAGATCATAAAGGTAAGTGATTCATTTTATCGCGATTTCTGACTTTTGTTACTCCTCTACTTGGCAGTTAAGTGTTTGTAATGTTTTGTGTGCTGGGCGCTGTCCTCAGATAATCGCATGGTATGCTTTCGCCGTAAAGCCTTTTTGAAATCTGGCACAACGGTTGGATTAACAAGATGTTAATCTTTAAGCCGATGTATAACACTTGTATGTTTTTTGAATTTTTATTTTGAGCATTTGTTTTGAGTTTTTGTTTTATTTTGAGTTTTTGAATTTGGAGCTCTGCAATTTCACCGAATGTTGGTCAGGTGGGGCCTCCCGAGAGGTAGAGGGGTCTAAGGTACTGCTACTAAGGTAGCTGTGCCACTAGAGATCCTGGTTCGAGTCCAGGCTCTGTCGCAGCCGGCCGTGACCAGGAGACCCATGGGGGGGCAGCACAAATGCAAATCAATTTATACAATTTTTGACATGCGTTTTCTGGATTTTTTATGTTGTTATTCTGTCTCGCTGTTCAAATATACCTACCATTAAAATTATAGACTGATCATTTCTTTGTCAGTGGGCAAACGTGAAATCAGCAGGGGATCAAATACTGTGATATGCAACTGTATCGATACCCCCCCCCCCGCCCCAATCACTACTGTACTGATTATCAATGCACTGTGTTCCATATTTCTTTTAGTGTGAGAGAAGCAAATACATCTGGGTCGCTTTCAGTGAAACGGGAAATAACTACCTAAACGCGTCCAATAAGAACGCCTTGCTTTCCATTGAAAAGCATTTTGCTTCAGTGTGCCTGACTGAGCATGACCCTGGTTCCTGTCCTCCTCTAATCCCTACCTGGTGAAGGATGCATCCTTGGAGCTGATGATGGACTGAGGACTGGGTCTGGGGTTATGGGACAGCTCAGGATGGGCTAGGGCCTGGATCCTGAGGGCTGCATCCTCTCCTCCCTCCCCCAGCCGGCCTGCCACCTCCCCAAGCTGCTTCAGCACCTGCCTACCCATCCTCAGTTCCATCTCCTGGGCCAGGAGGAGCAGCTCGAATGAGGCCTTTTGCCGCAGGAGGTGGTCTCGGACCTAGATGGAGAGATGAAGGAATGGATGGATAGAGAGAGAACGTTATTATCCTCTAAGGAGTTCAACAATAGAAACATTGACAATACGTACAAGATGATAATGATGGACTGAATGATGATAATTGTTTCACCTGGTGTTCAAAACTAAATGATGGGAAAACCCATGCAGATCTGAGTATGGATATTCTAACAACAAGATCCAAAACAGCATTTGTACCAAACTAAGTAACTGTACCTGCTCCTGTCTGGAGGTGTAGTAGTCCTGTCTGGCCAGCTGCAGGTCCAGGTCTCCCCTCACCACGGGCACGTTGAGCAGCCTGGCGCTCTCCCTCAGAGCAGCTGGTAGAGACCCCTGGAGGAGAGACTCCAGATCAGCCGCCACAACCTGCAGCTCACGCCTAGACACGGCTTCACGCGTCTGGAGAGCAGAGTTGGAGTTGGTGGTGCCCTGGGAGAGGAGAGAAAGAACGATAAATGGTTGCATTAGAGAGTAGGTATGATGATGTTTGTAAGGCTGGTGTGATTGTGTGTACAGACTGCAGAGCATGCAACACTTACAAAACCAATAGCACTAAAGACTAAGGCTGAACTGTGCTAGATGTACTACTCGTCTCTAACCCTCTCCAGTGCCTTACCTTGGTGAATGACTGCAGGTTCCCTGTGATCCACTCCAGCCCAACCCTGGCTCCCTGCTCTTCTGCCCTGGCCTTGATCAGCTGGTGCTGGGCCACCATATGACCCCACTGGAGCCTGGCCATCTCCTTCCTCCTCTGCTCCACAACTCTCTCCTCCGTCTCTTTTCCACCCTTCTCCTTTATTTCATCCCCGTCATCGCAGAGGCTGAGGTCCAGGAGCTGGAAGCGTTCGGAGCAGGACGTCTCCACCATGTTGCTGATACCCTGGAAGAACTGCCGCTGGGTGAGGGCAGCCAGGGCCTTTGTGTTAAGTTCCTCCTGGTGGAGGTAGGGCTCCAGGGACAGCTGGGAGAGCAGGACAGGGGGCCCTAGAGGGGAGGTGATAGTCACAGAACCAGAGGCAGCAGCCTCTCCCTGGGTCTTTCCTTCGTTGGACACTGGGTCTATTTTGAGGAATGATCCTAGCTTTTTCACCTCGTCCATGAGGTTCTGTAGCGCGGCGTTGGTTCCAGCGTTCTCCGCCCCCAGCGCCGCGTTGGCGTCCTTCAGCCTGCTGGCGGCAGCGTCCTGCTGGGAGGCCAATCGGAGCGCAACGTCAGCCCGGGCGGTGGCGAGCACCTGCAGCTTCTTGTACCTGCGCTGTTTTAGCTGCTTCTCCTTTTTCAGAGCAGATAGCTCCGCCTCTAGATCCTCCACGCTCACCTCCCCCTCCGCTGAGGAAGGACCGACCACACCTATTCCAGCAGCAGGCCCACAGGTCTTGAGGACCTCATCAAGCGCAGTCCCATCGAGGATGGGCTTGCCAGAGTTGCGGAGGGCCTTGAAGGCCCGGGCCTCCTCCGGGGTGAGCACATTTCCCTGGTTGAGGGTGCGGCAGACGAAGCGCAGGAGTTGGAGGTTTTCCGGAGCGCAGTCGAAGAGCCAGTCAAACTCAGAGCCCTTCAGGGATGGGGTGCCTGGGTAACCTAGGCGACCCAGCGCCTCCACGAACTGACCACCGTCTAACATGATGACAGCACTCTACAGGCTACCAAACTGTCAGAAGCAGTAGGGTCAAGGGTGGGAGTTATACAGATGAGAATTGACAGAAAGATAATCAACGATATTTACACTGTAAAATCATAGTCACTTAATAGAAATTAGGGGTGTAGCGGTGCACGTATTCGTAACAAACTGTTCGGTATGGGGACCTCTTCGGTCCGCACAGTGAATACATATAAAAATTATAAGTAAAAATATTAAACACTAGGCCTATAGGCTATGCCTGGAAAGAGTGTGTCGCCACTGCTGAATGAGAACGGCCTATGCAACTGCCAACACATTTACGGTGACATAAACCCAGTATTCCTACCACCGGAGCAAGACGAACCGCAGTCGATTCTGACCGGGCCAAATAAATTACACGAGCAATAGGTCTGCTTATAGCCACAGATGTGCGACCATTCTCGGTGGTTGAGAAGAATGGGGAGTTTCAACGCCTCTTGGAAATGCTCAGTTAATTACGAACTTTGCCTTCTCACACCTAGAGTACCAGTCAAACAGTTGACACACCTACTATTCCAGGATTTTCCTTTATTTTTTACATTGTAGAATAATAGTGAATACCACAAATCTATGAAATAACACATATGGAATCATGTAGTAACCAAAAAAAAGTGTTTATATTTGAGATTCTTCAAAGTAGCCACCCCTTACCTTGATGACAGCTTTGCACACTTGGCACTCTCAACCAGTTTTGATTTGTTTAACTGACTGGGTATCCCCTTTCTGCAGATGGATGGACCTCCAGGGTTACAGAGCGCTAGTTAAGTGACAGCCCATCACATTACACCGCAGTGGAAATGAAAAGAGGGAAACGAAAAGTAGGCCTACTGTGCTAAACACACACCCCCTTTATGAGTGACACAAGTGAGCATATTTTCTCTTTGCAACATAGCATAAGCTTATACATTGTCTGAGCCATGTTAACATGTTGATTTCACACAGATATTGCACTTTATTTTAGTGTTGTTGTTGATTTAAGAAAATAAAGTGTTGTTATTCCTGATTGTGCAGTCATCAGGCATTATATGACTCATGATCATATGGAATCAGGAATACCAACACTTTCTATTTTCTTAAACAAATTCTCATTTTCCACTGTTCAGAAAACAAATCATTACCCCCAAAACCACAATAAGTACTGAACCATGGTGAACCGTTACACCCCTAATAGAAATGGTACCATCAAGCAGTGCTTCCCTTATATTAATTTATCAGGGGTGCTTCCACCCTGCATAAATAAATCCTAGGGGAAACACTGATTAAAGCGAGACAATTTCCTGTGGAGAAGACGGTCCCTGAAATGAGGCATCCTCCCCAGTCTTAACTAGCCATTTTAATGTGAAATCTATAAGGACAAACAAGTTGCCAGGAGCAGAGCTTCTCCAACCTGATGATCGCCTGTCAGTCAAAAATATCCACGATTTATTAGATGGGTAGCTAGTTAGCCCACGTTTATTAGGAGGCGAGGAAATTGAAAGATATCACAACAGGGATTGCTAGCTAAGTTACTTTACTCATGCAAAGGCATTATAGAGCTGATCATTGTAGAAATACATAACCAAACACTTGTTTTGTTTACCTATAACTGGTATGACAGTGAAACTATCAGTGTCCTTTAAGTTACAGGCTAGCTAGCTAACGATAGAATAAGTTGTTTCACGGATAGCTACGCAAGCTAGCTAACGTTAGCTAATTAACCGCTAGCCACAACATCATTCATGCTATATAACGCCTGAGGTTCGTGAATAATTTTTCCAAAACAACCATCAATTCTGAAGTAATTTGTCCATCTGTTTTAAGTATTATTTTACCTTTCCAAGTAATTTCGACGAAGAAATCAGTTTCAGACTTGTTTTCCGACAGTTTCTCTGGTAGAAGGAAACGGGTAACAGTTAGCCAAAGGTCGGCTAGATAAATGCGCGCGTTCTCATCCAAAATGAATTCACTCCGGAAACAGAGTAGAGTAGAGTACGTCACGCGGAGGCGGATCGACTAACAACCGTTTTTAGCCAATGAGAAAGTAGTCGAGCACAGCCTACCTAGGTTCTCTTTGTCCTTTCTGTGAAATTTTGATATTTCTTTCATTCTGCATGGAGAGCAGTGACCGGTAGGTGTCCATTTGTTGATCATTTATTCGAGGTGAGTTTTGCTGAGTACCGCATGATATTAAACCACGTTCTTGGAGAGAAATGTTTAGATAGTTTCTTCGCCGGTTGAGGTTGACAGCCCACTGTGAAGCGGGCTTGCATTGCATTCACTTTGCAACAATGCGCAGCGCTCTCCTAGGTTCTGCAAGTCCTTTATCTAGCAAGCTAAGCTAGTGCAGTAGATTTCAAATAAATCCATGTGAATTTAGCTATTCTAGATAGCAACCTGCACTACAGTCAGAATTGTTCAGTACTGTAAATCAATGCATATACTAAACAAAGTAAACAGCATATTTTTTCAGTTGTGCAGCATCTTCTGGCACCAGTGCACTCTTTCCTGCCCCCCCCCGCGCGCGCGCGTGCGTGTGTGTGTGTGTGTGTGTGTGTGTGTGTGAGAGAGAGAAAGAAAGAGGTAAAGTCTTTGAATAACAACCTTTGTTGAAGTATTCAAGTTTCTCATATTCCTGCTATGATAGACGCATGTGGGTATTTCAACTGTCTTTTTTACATTTCTTCACTTTAGCTATTTTAGATCTCAAAGTATGATATTTGTATATAGGTGACTTGACAGTAACATGTTGCTAAATGTAGGATACTCAAGTAGAAAAGGTTGCTGTTGTGGGGAAATGTAACTGAAGTTCAAATTCCGTTTAGAGTGATCTTTATATATTTATAGCATATTTATATATTTTCCTTCTCTGAAATACGCATTATTTCCAGTGTTCTGTTTGTGAAACTCTAGGTGTGGGTTGATGGTCACTCGACTTGATCCTGAAAGTTATGGATTATCCTCATATTGGGTTAATAGTGATTGACACCAGACTGGAGGTCCAAGAACAAGGACAGAGGACACGGATTATTCACTGTTGCATTGATGACATTGTGTGAACACGGTGTGATTCTGTTGCAGCTCAGTCACTTCCTTTTTGTTTGTCTTCCTTACAAGCCTCCCAGGCTGGTGTTAAACAGAACGTTTGGTGCTGTCTGATTAGGAGATAAAGCGTCTCCAAGAGGTTTTGCTAGACATTTTCTCTGCTTCTGTGCTGGAGGTGTCTCCCTCTTACAACTTGTAATAAAGCAAATAGATATTGTTTGACCGCTCTTCTCTTGACCTCAAAATTCCTAGCACATATAGGAAAGAAGAAACGGTTCTCAAGATGAGCTCTGAGATCACTTCAGATTTTGGCATAGCAAGTAACTAACTCAGTAGTAAGTAAAGAGCCTCTTCTTTCAGTTGTCCAAAGCAAAGAGCCATGGTTCAAGCCAAGACCTGGGTCCTGACACGTCACTTTGAAGGCTTCCCGACGGACAGCAATTTTGAGCTGAAGCTGGAGCAGCTGCCAGAGCCTAAAGATGGAGGTAATGACTGAAGGTCTCATCTGCACTATTACTGAGGCTATCTGGACCAGTACTTGTACTAAATACAACATTCCTGTACCTGACTAAAGCCAAGTGATGTCATACATGAATGTTTTTGTTTTTTTCTGTTTCAGAGGTGCTTTTGGAGGCACTGTTTCTCAGTGTAGATCCATACATGAGGTAGGAGAAAATTCCAACTGAAAAATGGACAGGGAGGGATTCCCCTAACGTTTGCCACCGGACGCTTTTTGTCATGACTCATGTAATGTGATATCTATACGGAATATGATCAAATGTAAATAGTCCGGGTGGCCATTTAATTGTTCAGCAGTCTTATGGCTTGGGGGTAGAAGCTGTTAAGGAGCCTTTTGGTCCCAGACTTGGCACTCCGGCACTGCTTACCGTGCGGTAGCAGAGAGAACAGTTTATGACTTGGGTGACAGGAGTCTTTGGCAATTTTTTGGGGCCTACCTCTGACACCGCATAGTGATGTACTGGGCTGTACGCACTGTAGCGTCTTACGGTCAGATGCCGAGCAGTTGCCGTACCAGGCAGTGATGCAACTGGTCAGGATGCTCTCTGGTGCAGCTGTAGAACTTTGAGGATCTGGGGACCCATGCAAAATCTTTTCAGTCTCCTGAGAAAGAAAAGGTGTTGTCATGCCCTCTTCACAACTGTCTTGATGTGGAAACCAAGGAACTTGAAACTCTCGACCCGCTCCACTTCAGCTCTGTCGATGCTAATGGGTGCCTGTTCGGCCCTCCTTTTCCTGTAGTCCACGATAAGCTCCTTTGTCTTACTCACGTTGAGGGAGAGGTTGTTGTCCTGGCACCACACTGCCAGGTCTCTGATCTTCTACACATTGGCGGTCTCATCGTTGTTGGTGATCCGGCCTACCGCTGTTGTGTCGTCAGCAAACTTCATGATGGTGTTGTGGTTGGTTACGCTCTTGGGGGTGAACAGGGAGTACAGGAGGGGACTGAGTGCGCACCCCTGAGGGGCCCCAGTGTTGAGGATCAGTGTGGCAGATGTTACTCTTCATATTAGAACATTGAAAGTTCTCTGAACAGTATTGACTTTTCCATAACATTACTAAATCACATACTTCAGTAGATGGTACAGAAAAACATTGCATCTGATTGTTCTCCTGCCATCTGTGGTTGTTTCCAGACCGTTCAGCCGAGTGCGTATGAAGGAGGGGGAGGTGATGATCGGAACTCAAGTGGCCAAGTAAGGAAAATAAACAAGTTTGCATCCCAAATGGCACCCCTATTCCCTACATAGTGCACTGCTTTTAGGCCCCTGGTCAAAAGCAGTGCACTATGCAGGGAATGAGGTGCCATTTGGGATGCAGGCCAAGTTATCTGTATTTCATCTCTCTACCATGAGGTGACATGCATGCCTGCTGTTTACTGGAAGAGAAAAAGTCCTGCACCTGTTTTTAATTTCTGAGGCCATAGATTATTCTTCATGACTTCAGTTGTAAGAGAACAAATTGAATGTACTTGGCAGTGTGTACCAAGGTTCCATTCCTGCCACAAGTGAGTGGTTCAATGTGTTTTCACTGAGAAAGTTTGTTTGTGCGAGTGAGTCAGTCTGGGAAAATATACAGAACCCAATGACTCTTCCCTGCCCCCTAGGGCTTTTTAAATGATTTCACTAGTTTAAATTGCCTGAGTACTGTCTTTATAAAGGAGTACAGATACTTCGGGAAAATCCCAAAGGCTTCCATTGACTCTTCCTACAGCATGTCTTCGATCTAGCCTCCAGATAAAACCATTTAACAACCACTAAGGGTGGTTCATATAGACCCAGATGAAGCATTCTCTGTAACTAAAAAGCACTTTCAATGGAAGATTCTCCATTAAGCATACTTTACAATCTGTGTCTTCTGACACAGGCTTGTTGTAGACAGACTTTAATTATAATAAACAACCCTCATTAATTCAGTTTGTTTATTTGTGTGTGTGTTTTTTTGTAGGGTGATCCAGAGCATCAACCCAGCCTTCCCTGTGGGGTGCCATGTGGTTGGTAGATGCGGCTGGAGGACCCACACTGTGTCTGACGGGACAGGTCTGACATGCCTTCTGTCTGACTGGCCTCAGGATGTCTCCATGTCCCTGGCTCTGGGGGCCATCGGCATGCCAGGGTAAGGAGGAGGGGCTTTCTGGGTAAAATATGGGGGGGGGGGGGGGTCACTATGAACCTCTGGCCACAAAGAGTAGAACATTTATATTTTCATGCCAGATGAGAAATGCATGTCACGCTCTGGCGTCCTGGGTAAAGAGGGATGCTAATATGCTGACATATGTTAATGCTAACAGTGGAGCTAGTGTGGGAGAGCTTACAGCACAACTGTTTCATAGTTTTACCTCACAGAATAAAGGCAGAAAAAAAATGTTGACTTACATTTTACATTTACATTTAAGTCATTTAGCAGACGCTCTTATCCAGAGCGACTTATCTGCCAGGAAAAGCAGCTGCATGTTTTCCTTCTAGGTTGATAAAATAAACATTTGGGCCCCAGGTATCTTCGCGAGCAGGTCACGGTCACCACTTATGGTCCTGTTCCGCTTTCCCACAGAACTCTTTTAAAGAGTTGAGTTTATTTTATTTTTACAGGGACAGTGCACATTAATCAATGTTTCAGTAAAAGTGCCGGTTCTAGCCAGCCGGCTAATTTTCAACCGCAGTCCCAGGGCAGGTTATTAAAAACAATTACAATATATAGACAATAGCAACATAGGACAAGCAAGACATAGCATACAGACAGAACAACATAGGACAAGCAAGACGTAGTATACAGACATAGGAACATAGAACAAAAAGCAGATTTTACTGAATCACAACTATTTTGAATTTAAAATATTACATGTTGGGTTCGAGACCACCTAAAGCGAGACCGATTCAAGTTTTGTCAAATCGCCACCGTTATAAGAGCTAAACATTTCCATTATTTCTGTGTTCATATTTCAGAACAACACATCTTTAGCCAGTCAGAATGACAAAACAAATGGATGCTGAGGGCAAATAGAGTGCCACTCTACAAATGATTGCGAACTCAAACAGGCCTATAATAGATAAACACTGTTACAATTTCCCCGATCTCCCTTACTAAAAGTGAGCGCGGAACATTCAAACCATTTCCCCCACTCTCTTCCCTACCAGGGAATCAATGAAATTCTGATGAGCGCCACCAAGTTTGAGGATATTTTTCTACGAAAGTAAAGGACGGTAATGCTACGAGTAAAGTAGGAGGCCCACGTTTCAATAGGTGATAAGATATTCATGTGTCATACGTGGAGTGTTAATATTTGGCCTGGCGAAGCGGTTTTATGCGCTGACAGAAAAGAAGCTGATAATTCTGAGTTTTTGTCTCAGCTGGTCTCGGGAAGAAATTACGAGTCCTCGTGTCCAAGACGGAGTAAAAATGTATCCAAGACCGAGATACTCAATATGTGAGACTGGACTCGAGTACTACAACACTGATTACAAGTCATTGAATGTTACACATGACTGAAGCGAGGATTGTTTTGAGACGAGGGGGAGAAAGGTAATCAGTGCTTTAGGATGACGAGACAGTTGGTGGTGATACACAGATGTGTGTATGATTGCTTATGTGTTGATAATGAGTTTGATACTGTTTGTTTTAACGGAAGTAAACTCCATCGACGGCTATCTTACTGTAGCTAGGTGACTGTAGTTACATTTCTTATTAAAGAGCTACCCCTCTTTTTCTCTGACTGCAGACTGGTCACCAGTGTGTACGTGCATGGTTTCCAGGAGGTTGAGAATGGATAAACAAAATCGCAAAATACACATTTCTGTTTGAATGGAAGTTGTTTTCTATTCCATCTTCCCTTTGTGCTCTGACTTCAGGTTGACAGCCCTGTACGGTCTGGAGGAGGTACTGGGACTTCAGGCTGGAGAGACCCTACTGGTGAACGCTGCAGCCGGGGCCGTGGGCTCCATCGTGGGCCAGATCGCTAAGATCAAGGGCTGCAGAGTTGTGGGCTCTGCTGGGTCCAACGGCAAGGTAAAAAGGGATTAAGATGAATTACTGGGAGGCACAAATTCTAGTGATCTCTATCCTTGCTTATCCTGAAAATGAAAAAGGGGCCAGCACTCACTTTTTTTTCCAATGCCAAGGTGGCCTTCCTCAAGGAGCTAGGCTTCGATGAGGCCTTCAACTACAAAACAGTCAGCTCACTGGAGGAGGTCCTGAAGACTGCCTCGCCCGACGGATACGATTGCTTCTTTGAGAACGTAGGTTATAAAGTAGTTAGTTGTAGTTATATAAAGTGTAGTAATTCACTCTGGTAGTTGGTAATATTGTTAGATATGGAGGGTTAATATTTAGTGATTAAGTAGTATTTCTGTGGTTTTAATATTGTTAGACATGGATATAAATTGTCAGTATTGGATAATAGTTATTTCATCTTAACATATTTAGCTCGACATCTCCGTTTTTAAGGTGGGAGGACTTTTCTCCAGTGTCGCCATTCCTCAGATGAAGGAGTTTGGAAGGATAGCTGTGTGCGGCAGCATCTCAACCTATAATGACACCAATCCACAGACAGGTCTGATCTCTCTCTCATCTTCAAAACCATTCAAAGATGTCAAGTCTACATTGCCTAACTCTCATACTGTATTGGTACGTTGATATGTTGTCAGTGTTGCTCATTTTAATATTCCACTAGAGAGCACCATTAGCCAGCATTACACTCAGACTGACCTGTGACCAACTGAATGCATTTCACTCATGTTTCATTGCATAGTAAATCATCTCGATTAACCCAGAACTAGTCTCACGTAATTGGTCAACTACTCGATTAAGTTCCGGGTCCAAACATGTTAAAGAGAAGGGATCAAGAAATGCTAAAACAAGGAGAGGAACCGGAACAAGACGCTTCATTCACCCTCTCTGAATGTCCCATGTTTGAATAGATGCTAGCACCGAAAAACCAGTAACGAATAACCCAAACATCGGAACAACCATATGCCTCTCGCTCAGTCACAAAATATTCTACTGTACCAGTTATGTTTACATAGATCTGGCCATGAGAGATTACATAGACATATATTAATTAACATATTAGAACTCTTGTGTTCCATTATAAACAACCACATTGGAAACAAGCCTAGACTTTGTGTGTATATAAACCTCTGCCATTTCGGTAGATGTATTTGTTGCTTGGTGTGGCTTCTTTATGTATTTTAAATGGTCAAATCAACATAAAAAAATATGCCTACCGTATACATCATCTCTCTCTCCTATTTCTGTCTATATCAATCTATCTACAGTGCATTCAGAAAGTATTCAGAACCCTTGACTTTTCCACATTTTGTTAAGTTACAGCCTTATTCTAAAGGGGATAACATTAAAAAATGTTCCGCATTCTACACACAATACCCCATAATGACAAAGCGAAAGCAGGTTTTAGAAATTAGTGCACAGTGATTAAAAATATTAAAAACATACCTTATTTACATATGTATTCAGACCCTTTGGGACTCTAAATTGCGATACAGGTATTCCAAGCTAGTAGCGTCATAGACTCAAGGCTGTAATCGCTGTCAAAGGTGCTTCAACAAAGTACTGAGTAAAGGGTCTGAATACTGATGTAGATGTAATTTCCGTTTTTTTATTTATTACGTTACAGCCTTTTTCCACAAACAAAAATGTGGAAGAAGTATAGGGGTCTGAGTACTTTCTGAATGCACTGTATCTAATCTTATCTATCAGGCCCATACCCCCACCTGACCATGATCTTCAAGCAGCTAAAGATGGAGGGCTTCATGGTGGGCAGGTGGGAGCATAAGAACCCAGAGTCTCTGAGGAGACTCATGGCTTGGAAGAGAGAGGCAAGTACAGTACTTGGGATAAAAACTAGCCTGGGTATCAGTCTGTGCCATCATTCCACTCCTTGTTCATTGTCATGCACACAGTTTAGCATTGACATGGAGTACAAGGAGTGGAATGTTAGCACAAAACAGGTTTGAGATTTCAGGCTAGATAAAACTGTCCAATCATAATCATATCATGACAATTCTATGGTAATCAATTTGGACACCATGTTTTACATATATGTCTGTTAACTGTACACCCTGCTTGCAGGTATTCACATTTACAATATGAAATGTTTGTCACAGACTAGTTGTGTTCTAATACCCATACTAACATAGTGTATACTACATACTATTAGTTAATTTTAGTACACTGTAAACGGAACAGTATCCTTTCAGTTGAGCGTACTAGCTCTTCGCCGGTCGAGCGGAAGTTGATGATGTTGCTATGCAACCACCTGCTAGCTAGGTAGCATAACAAATTACTAGTTCAAAATTTTACGATTTAGGGTGTGTTCTTAAATTCAATCTGGAGTGTCAGAGTACGCTCGTAAATTCAGAGCGTTGTCAGATTGCTCTGAATTTACAAACGAACAATCTGACAAGGCGTTGGTGACTGTTTCTGGCAACAATTTAATTATGCGTTTTTGCCGACGTTAACTCACACAGGCCATATTCAACCGGTGTTGAGCGCTCGTAAATCCATTATTCTGCTACACTCAGGAGAATGCTCTGAAATCACAGTAGATAGCAGAAGTGAATTTACGAAGGCACCCGAATGTCCATTGAGAACACACAACGACTATACCATTTAGCTAAGCTAAGAATAACGGGAATAATCAAGTCAATTAACATTGGGTAGTTAGTGAGCCTATAGTTAATATACTGGCAAGTTTATGACAAGTGGCAAGTTTACCTTTCCATAGCTAACATACGGTGTGCTGTAATGATATGCTATGTGGTTCGTAAGGACAGCGTAGCTAACAAATTGTCAGCCAACATAACGTGTAAGATAACTTATTTGAAAAGTCATTACTTTATCCCTGCCGGCTAAACCCTCCCTAACCCGGACTCGCGGCCGGCTGCAACAGAGCCTGGGCTCGAACCCAGAGTCTCTGGTGGCACAGCTATTAGACCACTGCGCCATCCGGGAGGCCCATCTGATCTTCATTTAAGTCATTCATGTAACTATAGACAAACAGTCTGCTTAAACTAATAACACAAACATTTATAATTGTTTATGTATTTATTGAACACACCGTGTAAACATTCACAGTGCAGTATGACAAAGTATGTGAACCATTGGATTTAATAACAGGTTGACACTCCTTTGGCAGAAATAACCTCAACCAAATATTTTCTGTAGTTGCGGATCAGCGGGGCGGCAGCGTAGCCTAGTAGTTAGAGCGTTCGACTAGTAACCGGAAGGTTGCGAGTTCAAACCCCCGAGCTGACAAGGTACAAATCTGTCGTTCTGCCCCTGAACAGGCAGTTAACCCACTGTTCCCAGGCCGTCATTGAAAATAAGAATGTGTTCTTAACTGACTTGCCTGGTTAAAGCTAAAGGTACAATTTAAAACATTTAAAAAATTAAATCAGACTAGTAAAAATGGTCATTTTGGAACATTCCTCTTCAGTTCCACAATATTCTTGGGATGTCTGGTGTGAACAGCTTGAGGTCATGCCACAGCATCTCAATAGGGTTGAGGTCAGGACTGACTAGGCCACTCCAGGACTGACTAGGCCACTCCAGGACTGACTAGGCCACTCCAGGACTGACTAGGCCACTCCAGGACTGACTAGGCCACTCCAGGACTGACTAGGCCACTCCAGAAGGCATATTTCCTTCTGTTCAAGCCATTCTGTTGTTGATTTAATTATGTCTTTTGGGTTGTTGTCCTGTTGCGTCACCTAACATCTGTTGAGCTTCAATTGGCAGACAAAATGTTTAACTTTCTGTCAATGATAACAAGCTGTCCCAAATGACGCTCCCTCCATCATAGTTTAGTTGGGATGAGGTTTTATGTTGGTGTGGTGTCCCTTTTTTCCCCACACATAGTGTTGTGTGCTCCTTCCAAACAACACAACTTTAGTTTCATCTATCCGCAGAATATTTTTGCCAGTAGCACTGTGCAACATCCAGGTGCTCTTTTGCGAACTTCAAATGTACAGCAATGTTTTTTGTTGACAGCAGTGGCTTCTTCCATGGCGTCTTCCCATATACACCTTTCTTGTTTAGTGTATTGTAGACTCGTCCAGAGATGTTAGCATCTTCCAGAGATTTCTGTAAGTCTTTAGCTGACACTCTAGGATTCTTCTTAACCTCATTCTGCGCGGTGCTCTTGCAGTCATCTTTGCAGGACGGCCACTCCTAGGGAGAGTAGCAACAGTGCTGAAATTTCATTTATAGACAATGTCTTACCGTGGACTGACTTTTAGAGATACTTTTGTAACCCTTTCCAGCTTTATGCAAGTCAACAATTCTTAGTTTTAGGTCTTCTGAGATCTATTTTGTTCGAGGCATGGTTCACATCAGGCAATGCTTCTTGTGAATAGCAACCCTCAAATTTTCTGAGTGTTTATAGGGCAGGGCAGCCCTAATCCAAATCTCCAATCTCGTCTCATTGATTGGTTAGTTGACTCCAATTAGCTTTGAGAAGCCATTAGCCTAGGGGTTCACATACTTTTCCCAACCTACACTATGAATGTTTTAAATTATGTTTTTAGTTTAACCACACTTTTGTTTGTCTATTGTTGTGAATTAGATGAAGATCATATCAAATTTATGCATAAATCCAGGTAATTCCAAAGGGTTCACATACTTTTTCTTGCCACTGTATACTTTAGATTATACCCAGCTACCACATAACGTTCTGAGAACCATATGTTTCTTAAAGCATGGTTGTTATATTGCATACAACCTTCCCATAATGTTTCCTCATGGTTCTATTTAAAGCGTCTGAAACCTTAAGAAACAACGTTCTTCTGTGGGAATTTCAGTAGTTCAGCATAACGTTTGACAGGTTTCCTCATGGTTCTATTTAAAGTCGTTCTCAGAACATTAAGAAAACCTTCCATAAGAAAACATTAGCACGGTTCAAAGAATGTAGTAAGAATGTGGTTAAAAAAAATATATAATAATAATTCTTTCTTGCTAAGTGTGTTCATGTTTGTTGGCCGCGCCCACTAATTGGCCACACCTGATCATAATGATCCTTTGAAATAGGGTCTGTTTTAATAGACTAAAATGAACAGCTTTGTATGAGTTAAAGAAGTTAAAAGCAGGGTTGGAACAAATTATTTTCCCATTTTTTTTGTTCCGTTCCACTGCTCTGACAAGCAAAATAAAGTTCTGAACCGGTTCGAACCCCAGAAAAGTGACTGTAGATCATTTTTTTTGTGGCATCAGAATTAAAATAAAAACACATTATACCTTTTTGTAGTTAATAAATCCAATTTGATAACTATCGTATCCTTAACTAGTATTGAAAAGGCTTATCAAATCATCCATTAGCCGGAAGGCCTAATTGCAAGCTTTTGCAATTTTCACTTTCGTACTCAGAACGTTTAAAAAACATTTTGTTTTAACAATCAGGAAAATTATGGCTTCGTTCCCAGAATCAATGGGAAACCAAAAACGTACATTCCCAAAACTTCCAAGGAACCAAATGTGCTAGCTGGGAGGTGACTGCTGAATGACCATGTCATAATGTAGTGTTTTCATCCACAGGGGAAACTGCAGTGTCGTGAGCAAGTCACTGAAGGCTTTGAGAACATGCCTGCTGCCTTTATGGGAATGCTGCATGGAGAAAACATTGGAAAAGCTATTGTTAAAGTTTGATGTGGCTTCAATAGATACTCTATAACCCATAGAATTAGGATTCACGGAGCATTCTATTCTACCCATAGGAAAGCCACAGTGTAACTATGACAATGCATTTTGGAATTATTTGTATTGTAGAGTGTATTCGTAGAACAACCCTATTATACCAGCACATCATAGTCCGTCCTTGACTAAAAAATGTTTACTTTGTATGAAGTATTAAAGTCCTTTCAGGCTTTTGTTTTGTAAAAAGGTTGTCTGACTACATATTTTTACTCACAAATCAGTTTCAAATGAATTAATAGGGTTTCGTAGGCTAGCAAGTAGTAATTTAGTAATGGTAAGATCTGCATCGCCACACTGTACCAGATCTAGGTTGTTCTGTCTTATTGCAGGCTATAGCTCTAAAAATAACTCTGCTCCAGTTTTAATTTCTTCAACAAAAAGTCACTAAATATTCGTCAAACACCTATTTTTCAGTGACAATACTATAACTGACTAAATAGACCCAGAAAAACACAGCCTAATCTGAACCAGGATCTGGGCTTACAGGAGACGTTGAATGACGATTCTCATTTAAGTGGATTTGGCGCATGCGCACTTGGTCAAATATATATAACAACATTTAAAGTGTTGGCCGCATGTTCCAGTTACTGAAATACAAGATTCCAGAAATGTTCTATACACAAAATGCTTATTTCTCTCCTTTTCTGCACAAATTTGTTTACATACATGTTAGTGAGCATTTCTCCTATGCCAAGATAATCCATCCACCTGAACGGTGTGGAATATCATGAATCTGACTAAACAGCGTGGCCATAACAACCTCTCTGTCAACATGATCGAGATGATTGTGGACTCCAGGAAAAGGAGGACCGAGCACACCCCCATTCTCATCGACGGGCTGTGGTGGAACAGGTTGAGAGATTAAAGTTCCTTGGTGTCCACATCACCAACAAACTATCATGGTCCAAACACACCAAGCCAGTTGTGAAGAGGGCACGACAAAGCTTATTCCCCCTCAGGAGACTGAAAAGATTTGGCATGGGTCCTTAGATCCTCAAAAAGTTATACAGCTACACCATCGAGAGCATGGTTGCATCACTGCCTGGTATGGCAACTGCTCAGCCTCCGACCACAAGGCACTACACATAGGGTAGTGCATACGGCCCAGTACATCACTGGGGCCAAGCTTCCTGCCATCCAAGACCTCTATACCAGGTGGTATCAGATGAAGGCCCTAAAAATTGTAAAAGACTCCAGCCACCCTAGTCATAGACTGTTCTCTCTGTTCCCACATGGCAAGCGGTACCAGAGCACCAAGTCTAGGTTCAAAAGGCTTCTTAACAGCTTCTACCCTAAAGCAATAAGACTCTTGAACATCTAATCAAATGGCTACCCAGACTATTTGCATTGCCCCCCCTTTTACACTGCTGATACTCTGTTTATTATCTATGCATAGTCACTAACTCTACTTACATGTACATATTACTTAAATTACCTCAACTAACCTGTACCCCCACATATTAACTGTACCGCTACCCCCTGTATATAGCCTCTGTTATTTTACTGCTGCTCTTATTTGAACTTTTACGTAACACTAGTCTAAAGAAGGCCAGTTGAATTGCTTCTTTAATCAGTACAACAGTTTTCAGCTGTGCTAACAATTGCAAAGGGGTTTTCTAATGATCAATTAGCCTTTTAAAATGATCATCTTGGATTAGCTAACACAACGTGCCATTGGAACACAGGAGTGATGGTTGCTGATAATGGGCCTCTGTATGCCTATGTTGATATTCCATTTTTTAAAGTCAGCCGTTTCCAGCTACAATAGTCATTTACGACATTAACAATGTCTACACTGTAGAGTGACCGCTCTTAACGATGGAAATGCATGTCCTCAAAGATGGAAGGCAGGTGTCTTCACTCATTATCGTCTCTCACTTTCGTCTCCCATTATCTAGTCACCAAGTCCTGCAGTTAGAACTAGCCCTGCAGTCACTATTAAGACATTGAGACCCCGTATGCAAAGGGCTGTGACGTTTACCGTGCAACTGACGGTTAGGGATGAAGATAAATAAAAACATTTTAAATAAGCCTACATTCATTTTAGGATTTATTTTTATGAACTTTCATTTTATGAAGATAAACTTGAACTAATAGTGGGAGTATTTACTAATGATTATAAAGCGATTGTTTTTCTAACTTTGTCTATTAAAATGTTCTACATCTCTTTCCAATTGACCTTTGATGCTTGACCAGCTAATCCCTAGACGCGCAGGTATGTAGAGCCTATCGGCTATGGGACTTTAGTAAAAACATTGATGTGTACTTTCTTTTACACAATGCACGTTTTCATTGCTTGCTAACTTGCTAGTAAATCAAGTAAACCTGACCTGCTTCTCACAAATGTAGGAAAGTTCCCAGCTCACCTTCTCAGTAAAAAAATAATAACTTCTTCAACACAGTGAGTCAAAGTAAATGTGTTTTAACATCCATTCAAATTATAATAGTTCCTCACAGTATTTGAAAAGCATTTCCAACACTCGCCCCCTCGATAAGCGACGTCGCTGATAAAAAGGTCTATGGACATGTTAAGTGTATTCATTTCTATTTTAATGATTGTCAATTTCATCTCCATACTATGGCATAGCTGTCCCCTTCATACTTTCCTTATCAAGTCATTATCTTATAGCCTAATTTCAGAAAGCCTAAGTTAGGTTTTTAAATAAGTTTTAAGCAAAGGATAAATATTTGCTCTTGTAGCTGACATGATTGACGGGTGCTTTACAGAAGTGAGAGAGAGCGAGATCGCTGATTCTTTCCATAGGCCTATATGTCTATTCAGAAAGTTTCCTAAAGTAGCATATCTGGACTCCATCTCTCTTTAATAAGAATGAAATGCTCCAGTCATGATTCAATGATGTAAAATGCCTGTTTTCAGTAGCTTAGGCTACCTTATTTCTCTCATTACGCCATCCTCTCTTTGAAGAACATATGTCAATGCCACGGCCATCGAAGGATCGCAGCAGCAGGGTTTGTGACATTATCCGAGTAAACCCATCGGACTTTGCTTGAATGGTTTTGTGCGTCGAAATAGGACCTGTATTATAACAAATTATATGCAGAAAAGCCAACAAACAAAGACCAGGTAGGCCTAAATTATCTTTATTTTGATTCCAATAATGTTGTCAATAAAAAAGTGACGTATCCTCTCCAGCCTGGCATTTCTTAATTTGTTGATTCATATTTAAGTAATAACATGAATAATAATAATGCAATGCCATGATATTAACGAAGTGTAATGGCTTGCTTCAAATAGGTTTTTATTAAGAAGCATATCCCCCCCCTCCCAACCCTCCACAAAGTAAACCGGAGTCTCTTCCCCTCCCTACAGGTTACATGTTACCAACCCCTCAGCCTGAACAATCAGCATCCTCACAAGCTCCATCCCTACCTGATGTGTACCGGCCTTCCATGCGCCATCCACCTCCTGTGCACTCTGAATCTCTCATGAACTCTCAACCTACTGTGCAGTTTCACCAAGAACCACAATTACTACCCAGAGCCGCAAGACTATTCCAACTAATACCAGCCTCCTCCACCCAGAGATGTATCCTACCCCGTCCTATGCAAGTCCTACACCAAGTCAGCCTCGTTACCCAGCGCACAAACCTTGAAACGTCCCCACCACTCAAACCCAGAACATCCCGAACCCAGAGGGACCTCAGATGAACACCCCAGTGTGCTAGCCTTTAGCAGTATGGTAGACCCCAACCAGCTTTACCAGTTTCACAAGCCTTCGATGTGCCTACTGCTCACTACTACCAACGGTCCGACCAATGGCTAGTCCCAGTAATACCAATTCACACCCCACAAGTGGCTCCGGAGAGACCCAGGTATTCATCCTGGATAGAGGAACCTTCCTTCCCCAACTTCATTCACGAAGATCCTGAAGAGTTTGCAACATTAAGAATGGCCCTCATAAACCTACTGCCAGAGGAGGAAATGGAGAAGTACAAGTACCACATCCTCTTGGATCACCTGCACTTGGTCTCTGCCTGCCATATAGGCCTGGCTTATGCTAATGACCCCCAGCCATACTCCTCAGCACTGGACCAGAAGTATGGCCAACCCCACCACCTAGTCCTGAGAGAGATAGCAACCATTCAGAATCTGCCCAGGTGATTCAAGCAAGAGCTTTCAGTAGCTTTGCCCTTCAAATCCGCTCACTGGTGGGGATGCTCCAGTCATTCCAGCACGGCGAGGGATCTGCTGAGCTGGCCTGCTCCTCCCATGTTTAGCAACTCCTCAGTAAGTTATCAGGAGAACAAGTTGCCAGTTATTCCCATTATGAACACAGAACCAGGCCAGGTGTCCAGTACAATCTGAAGGACTTCTCTTTGTGGCTGCAAGATGAAGCAGAGTGTCAGGCAGTCGCTGCCCAGGTTGGTGAGCTTCACCAAGCACCATCTTGGACACAAAGTAAAAGGTCGCCAGACATTCTCCAAGCCCTCATCTAATACAGCTACAGTCCTGCATGGTTCCAATTCATCACCAACCAGACAATGTTCCATACACCCACATATGGCTTCAGAGTGTAACTTGAAGAAACCCTGAACCAAGTGTCACAGAAAGCATCTTGGCATCCTGCATGATGTCCACAACAGAAAACCAGACTCTAGATTCTATGTCAACCCACAAAGCCATTACCCCAAAGTACTCTTGAAGGTTGTTAAAGTCATCCTGAGTGGCATAAGTCTCAAGATGTTGATCTTTGTTATTGTTGATGATGGGCCAGAATGCGTACTGCTACAGTCAGCTGTTACCAAGCACTTAGGGCTCAATGGAGCAGCTGAAGACTTAGTGCTTTGGACAATCCTACAAGAGACAGAGACACTAGTGGGAGCCACAGTCCACTTGCAACAAGAAATTCACCATCCAGGGTGCATTCACCTCCAACAAGATGGGCCTTGTAGAACAAAGCTACCCAGTAGATATAATGCAGATATGCCATCATCACCTCAAAGGCCTCCCTTTGCATGCCTTCTCCAGAGTTCAACCTCCTCCTCATTGGATCTGATAACCCCCATCTCATCACTCCAATTGAGCATGTTCGCCTAGGTCCACCAGGAGCACCAGCAGCCTTAAAGACTAGACTTGGATGGACACTCCAAAGCCATACCCATCTCCTAGACCAGTCCACTCTGCAGCAGTGCCTGCTCACAACATCCCTTGCTCCTAAATCTAACTTACTGTACAACATAGAGAAACTATGGCAAGTTGATGTGCTCCCTTTCCAGGATGAGAAGTTAACCACTTGATCCACTTGATCCAAGCAAGACACAGAAGCCATGTCCTTAGACTCCATTAATGGGATGGGATTGACCACTACGCAACACACCTCCCGGGGTACCAGTCATACCTATCCTCCGACGTACAGAGAGGCAATTAGAGAGCATACCTGAGTTGGCTACCATCTACTACCAAAAGGTAATGAAGTTAGTCAATGCTGGCTACAATGCCATCTCAACACAGATCAAGTAGATGGAACCCAACAAAGCATTCTGGTAAATCCCGCATCATCATGATGTTCAATTACTCCTTCCTGTACCAAGGAGAATCCCAGAATGAACATCTCCCTGGACCCACCCTGGGACCATCCTCGCTCAATGTGCTCCTCTGATTCTGCCAGAACAGCATCACCATCAGTGCTGACATCGAGTCCATGTTTCACCAGGTACGACTGCCTCCCAAAAACCGCTCTCTCCTGAGATTCCTGTTGAGGGGAATGAGAAAGGAAAAACCCCAGATTTATGAGTGGCAAGTCTTACCCTTTGGCTCCACGTGCAGTCCATGTTGTGCCACATATGCATTGCAGAAACGTGCTGTACAACTGAGAGAACAACTCAGTACTGCACTCATATGTAGATAACTGTCTACAAAGCCTTCCCACCATCCAGGAATCCAAACAACTACTGGTCAGAATGCGACAACTGCTAGCTTCAAGGGGCTCTGGAATACAGCAGTGGGCCAGGAACCGTTTATCTGGAGTTGACCACCTTCCTCCTGAAGCACGATCTGAAAGCTCTAAACTCTGGTTGTCATGACCGAACAAAACAAAGACAGGGTACCCTGGGCCTGAGTTGGCACTGTCTATCGGATAGATTGGGCTACAAGCACTGACCAGTTGAGTACCTGATAATTGTGTGGCGAAATCCTGCACGGAGCCTTGACCGTGCTGCCACTTTAAGAGCACACCAGCTGTCAGGTAGGAGGAAGTAAATACGCTGCAAGCCCGGAAGTTCACAGCAAAAACCATAGCCCTCTCCCTCAGTCTCTCTCTAGTGCATTACACTGGAGCTGACTTTTTTCTGTTCAGTGCAGATGGGATCTGTAAATGCACTGGTATTGACATTTGTGTTAAAGGGGGTGTGGGTTTGAGTATATCGCTTGTTATTATATTTTTGGAACTGTATGGATTGATTTATTTTGTATTGGCCAATGAGACTTTGGGGACATTTTTAAAGTCTGGTTGTCATGACCGAACAAAACAAAGACAGGGTACCCTGTACACTCTATGTAAGGAATACAGATATTTGCAAATCTAATGACTGGGTTCGTTATTGTCTGTTGCCTCTGAGTTGATCTATTTATTATTAGTGTATGATGCATTATTGGTTGAGATACCCCTGTGCTGTGACTTGTTGTTATATGGTGTGTCTTATCCTTTCTCTCCACTAACTAGCTAGCAAACAGGCTACATTCTAGGCAGTCTCCTCTGCTGATGTGTGCGTGTGTGGTAGCAGTATCCCTATCCTTCTCCATTCATATCAGCAGAGTTAATACTTGCTTGGCGCCAGAACTAAAATCTTTACCCTTCTCTAACAATACCGCTACAAAATGTGTACAAAGTCTTGGCAAGTCAGTATAACCCGCTGTGTTTCATATCAACCTTCACCGCCCAAGGTAAAGTCCTGCTACAGCGACTGTGGATGAATAACAGAGTGGGATGACCCACCCCCCAGAGAGCACTATGCATCAGGCCTGGACTGAGTGGGAAGGTGAGCTTCCTTACTTGGTCAAGATCCAGATGCTATAGTCCCAGTGTACATCCCATAGTCACTTTCCAAAGAGTTGCATGTGTTCTATGATGGCTCACTCAAGAGTAGCTCCTAAACATCCTCTCGCCATTCCCTACCTTGAACTTTCCGCTAACCTTACAGGTGACCAGCTGGCCAAACTGTTACAGACCGAGATCACCTTACCTATGGACAGGACAGTTCTGTGGTCAGACTCCACTAGTGTTGACTTAGTTGCACTCAGAATTCAGTCGATACAAAGTCTGTTGTTGCCGACCCTGTAACTGAAATCCTGGAGCACATATCACCCACGACTGGAGGTATGTTGACACACAGAACACCACAGCAGATGACATCACCCGAGGAAAGAGTCTGGCTAAATTGTTTGCTCTTCACATGTGGAATCTTGGCCCTTCCTTCCTTCACTTATTCCCGTCCCATGATCCCACAGGAGCAACTATCAGAGTTGAGGAAACCACTTACCCAAGCCCCCCAGGAAGCTGTGCTTCCTCTGCCAGATGCAAGTCACTTCAGTACCTAAAAGGACCTGATTGAAGCCACTTACCGGTCCATTAACCAAACTCACTCTCAAAACCCTGGTTCTCCAGCTACTGACCATTTAATGTGAGATCCTCTTTCTCCAGCATTCCCAGAGAACATCCATCCCAGAAGACCTCCATTCGCTGTTAATTAGTAAGTAAAGTGGCCCCCTTGAAAAGCCACCTTCAAAACCTCTCTCCTGAATTGGACAAGTCTACAGGTCTCCTTTGAGTTGGGGGCAGGCTCCGGAGAGCTGAGACTCTTAAACCAGACTTGGTGCACCCAGTAGTGCTGGATCCGAATAACCCAATCGCTTGGCTCCTCATGAATCACTATGATGACAAGCTTGTCCATCCTGGTGCCGATACGGTGTTTGCTGACATCCACCAACATTTCTGGGTTCTGAAGGGACGTCAAGCTGTACGTCAACACCAACATTCCTGCCTCAAGTGCAGGGAATGGAAAGCCAAGCCCCATGTCCCCAAAATGTCAGACCTACCTTCTTCCCATCTCCACCAGCCATGAAGGATGAAGATGGCTATTCTTAGAGGAGGGAAATATGTTTCCATATTTGGGGCAGCTGTGGTCAAATTGCCCCTACCCTGAGACTATCACCAACCACCATCCCCTGTCCCTTACCCTCTCCAGACTCCAGCACCACCTTTAAATACCCACACCTGCCAATAATCAGTGTGGGAGACCTTACCATTTCAGTTTGTATTTTGTTACAAGACACCTTATGCCTTTCTTTGTGTATTTTGGATGCATTTATTTGACCTTTATTTAACTAGGCAAGTCAGTTAAGAACAAATTGTTATTTTCAATGACGGCCTAGGAACAGTGGGTTAACTGCCTGTTCAGGGGCAGAACGACAGATTTGTACCTTGTCAGCTCGGGGGTTTGAACTTGCAACCTTCCGGTTACTAGTCCAACGCTCTAACCACTAGGCTACCCTGCCGCCCCAATATATTTATGACAAAGTAAGTTTGTTCTTACTTCTTAAATTGATACTATAATTTGATTGAGAACATTCACTGTATTTGATCAATATGTTTGCTTTATGCATTTCCTTTACTCATGTTCGCCTATGTTTGTTCATGAACTTTTTCATGTTATTGAGATTCATGAGCATTTGTTTAATAGAAAATCACTACCATGTATGCTTTTGTATCTTCGTTAACCATCCCATCATCTTCAACAAGTCAACTGAAATTAAACTTTGACCAGACAGCATCAGATGGGCTACACATACAGAGACACTGCTGTTTCACTAACTCTGATTATTTTTCCGATGAGATACATTCAGCCTTGCGAACTGAAGGAAAATGATGGAACACAGAGACGAAAGCTAATGTATATTTTTAAAAAAATAATCCTTGGTCAATATCATTGGGGAAGCCTGGCTTCCCTTGGCACCAGTTGTATTCAGTGCACGTGACAAACTTGGATTTGAATACATGCCACAGCAGTTCTACAATCTCCATCAGAAGCCCAGGCTTTTGGCATAGCTGGAAAAGCTTTAATTTCTGGACTACAGCATTGTAAGATTGTGCCCTCCACAGCACTTGGTTGGTAGGTTACATTATATTTATATACTTCAAATACTGCCTGAGACACCTTTTGCTACTTGTCTCTGCACTCAAATACTGAAACACTATTACATGGCGTTCTTTGTTTGAATGGACTGTATATTTGCATGAAATGTACATTATGGAAAACATGTCTCACACTTAAGTCATATTTAGTAGAATAAATGAATGGATTGACAAGATTTTGGCACTGTCAACTTTTAGGTTAGTAGGAAAGTTAATAATGTAAACCACCTAAATAAACTCAGTCAGGTAAGTGGATGGTAGCAGTTAAACTTCTTTACGTGCTTCAAACTAGCAGTAGGGGTTACCTTAAATTAATGACTCTTGATCCGTAGAGTTGACTGTAGCAAATCTTAGTATCTTGTTTGGAGTTCCGTGCGTTTTCTTACCTTTGTTTGATTGCAGTAAGAACCGTGAGCTCTCCCACCATCCACGCACACACACCATATGTTCAAACACCAGTGTTTATCACAGTTGGTTGGTGGCACCTTAATTGGGGAGAACGGGCTTGTGGTAATGACTGGAACGGAACCAGTGGAATGGCATCAAACACATCAAACACGTGGTTTACAGGTGTTTGCCATTCCATTTGCTCTGTTCCGGCCAGTATTATGAGCTGTTCTCCCCTCAGCAGCCTCCACTGGTGTTTACCACCACCATTTATCTGTACCTAGTGGTCTGGAGTGTAATTGCCCAAATATTACCATAATATAAGATAAACCCAAATTGGCTCCAACACTCGCATTCACCGAACATTTCGTATTTAAAACTCAAACATTCATTTCCTAACTGCTTTTTCTATAATCCTACAGGGTCTTTATAATTCTCCATACCTTATATTCCTATGCATGCCCACCATGGTATTTGGCAGATGGTATTTAAAAACTGATCTGGTTTAGAAATCAAACTCAAATCAAATTTTATTTGTCACATACACATGGTTAGCAGATGTTAATGCGAGTGTAGCGAAATGCTTGCAACTCTGGTTCTTATTGCAGAGTACATTGTACAACTGTTAAGATTGTATTGCAAGGTATGCTATATGTGTAGGCTATGCCACATGTATTGGCTAATATGCATATGCAGCTTTCGTTTCATGCCTGCATTTATCAACATGCTTTTATTTGGGTTCTATGCAAAGTATATAATTGAATGTTTCTTTAAGCCTGTAGATAGTTACTTGAAATTAGACAATCATGCCAAAATATGATTACATTTTTTAAATTCACTGACAGAGCTAGCTAGCTAATAAAACACAACTTGACATGTACACAGTAGCTGGCTAGGCTAGTCAAACTAACATTGGCCTCACTTTCAATAAATTGGCTAAATGGCTAACGGAGTACCTCTTCATTACGATCAAGGCAATTCGTATTGCATGCAGCATATTTTAAGTGCACTCGGTCCCATATCGGTTTTCGAGTCACTATTATTTGAGTCACAAGCAAGTTCCAAGTCTCAAGTCGAGTCCCAAGTAGAGTCTCCAGTCTCCAGTCACGTCCAAATCTTGCATTCTAAGAGCAAGTTAAGTCAGGCCACAAGTTAAGTCAAGTATAAAAAATCTATACAGGCAATGACTTGTTAAACTACAAATCTTTGTCTATTTATTGAGGCTACCAGATAGACCATGTCATTATTTTGTCGACAACACATTTTGGTTATGTAATTCATTTGAACAAATTCCAAATGCAAGTTTCATAAGTCGGCCTAAATGTTTCAAGCAATTTTGACTTACCAAAAGACCAGCAGTCCTATGCTAGTATTGTTGCTTTATTCCCCATTGCTGGTGAGCCTGCAAAGTAAAATGTTCATATTCTTGATCAACATATTTTTAAAAAAAATTGGGAGCTGCAAATTCATTTATGTCAATCCTCTCTCCCTACAATTTTCAGTTTGCGCTGAACCCGATCCAAAAGCTGTACAGCAAATCAACTGTTTAAGAATAGATAAGGCATGTGGTAATGAGGCATCAGGGTTGGAGATAAACAAAAGGAGGTCGTCAGCATATAGCGAGACTTTCTGATCAAAGCCTTTCCTGAGTATACCTTGAATAGCATCATTAGTGTGCAGTATGACGGCGAAGGGCTCGATTACAAAAAAAACAACCCTGTCTGGATCCACAGTGCAAGGGAACATTGTCAGAAGACAAGTTATTCGTCCGTATTGAAGCTATGGGAGAGAAATAAATTATCTTTATCCAAGCAATGAATTTGGGACCAAAGCCAAATCTATAAAGAGCAGCTGTTAGGTAGTCCACTCAACGCGGTCAAAAGCTTTTTAGGCATCGAGCGCAGCCACCACATCCGGGTCCCCCAATTTACAGATCTGATGTGCAAGTAGTTTACTGGCATTGTCGCCTTGCTCGTACACTCTGTATCGACCTCATAAGAGTAATTGTTCAGCTTGTCTGGTAGAGAGCTTGTCAAATTCAGATCGGAGTAGCTGGCGTTCTTTATATTGATCAGAGGAACGGATTTGTGGCATACTTCTCATCCAATGTAGCTATGGCTTCGCTCAGGTCTCGAAGCCGCTCAGAGTGAGCTTTGTTTTTATTGGTTGTATAAGAAATCATTTGGCAACGTAGGTATGCTTTGAAGGACTCCAATATGGAAGAGCAGGACATCCCTGCGGTTGAATTAATTTCTAGGAATAAGGTGATTTCAGAAGAAATGAAATTGACAAACTCCTTATCTGAGAGTAAAATGGGGTTAAGACGCCATTGATAACACATAGGAGGTCGCTGGGGAAACTCTAGTTCAAGCACTAATGGTGAATGGTCAGAGATAACAATACTCTCGTAAGTACACTGCCAAAGGTTAGGCAGAAGTTTTTTGTCCACAAAGAAGTAATCAATGTGGGAGTATGTTTGATGAACATGAGAAAGAAAAGGAATACTTGTCAAGGAAACAGCAGGCCTCACACATAGCATATTTCTGAAGAAAAGACTGAATAAGTAGGGTACATTTAGATGGGCCTGTAGTTCTTTGTGAGGACTTGTCAAGAACTGGGGATATTGTACAATTGAAATCACCCCCTAAAATCAACAAATGGGAATCTACATTGCAGATAAAAAGGTAGAAGTGAAACTTGTGTCATCCCAATTGGGGGCATAAACACTAGCCAAAACAAGAGGGGTAGAAAAGTTGAACAGTTACTATGACGCACTGTCCTTTAGGATCAGCGATAACCTCAGAAGCTACAAAGGGAGTAGATTTATCAACCAAAATGGCAGCACCCTTTGATTTACTATGAAAGTCTGAGTGACACAGTTGACCAACCCAGTCCCTGCTAATCTTAAAGTGCTCACCAGTCTTCAAGAAAGCCTCTTGCTAAATTTGCGTCCAAACCCTTTAAAATGTGTCAGCACCCTCTTGTTAGCCCATTTGATGTTCCATGAAATGTACGTGATGGTATTATTTTGGCCACCCCGAGCACTCCCGTTATACAACCCTGTCATTAGAGCATAGAGTGGAAAAACAATGAATAGCCAAAAACCCCAGAATAACCTGTCTCAGAGTAATAATATACGGTGTAAGATATTTGGAAAAAGTACAGTAAAAAAAACTAAAAAGAAGACAGAATGACAACATTAGAACTGAACAATTCAAACTCTTTCCTCCCCCCAACCCAGACAATACCTCCCCAAACGAGGTACAAACATGTTTAGGAATAGTTAGACACATTCACAGATAAGACTAACCTGACCTCTCCCCTCTCTGGGCCCAAGTAACCTTTTCCACATAAGCATATTTATAAAAATTAATATTTATAAATGTTACCTAAAGGATTCTGATTAAGATTTCTGCCACGACAGGCTCTCAGCCAAAAACCTCTTATTTGATGTAAGAAAATTGTAGTAAAACAACCCCAGAAAAAAAATCTAGTTGGACGATGTGACAATGTACAGCCAAGACCACAAAACTACCGTCTGTGCAACATTGAACGTTTGCTGGGTATAAATTATGTTCAAAGCCTTCAACATTGAAGTAAAGACCCCCAAAAACATGTAGCCTCAGAACATTTACTGTTTACTGGGTTGAGACAAACGGATGTGGTAAACAAATAACCAAAAGTCAATGAGATAATATGTAAACATACTGAATAGGTCATTGAGACAGCATAGAAACAAAGGAATTATGTAAAACCTTAATAAAATGAAATAAAAATTACAATGTGTCACGCCCTGACCTTAGAGATCCTAATTTATTCTCTATGTTTGGTTAGGTCAGGGTGTGACTCGTTTTCTATTTCTTTGTTGTTTTTGCCTAGTGTGGTTCCCAATCAGAGGCAGCTGTCTATCGTTGTCTCTGATTGGGGATCATATATAAGTTGTCATTTTCCGTTTGGGTTTTGTGGGGTGTTGTTTTCCGTTTAGTATCTGTGCCTGACGGAACTGTTCGCGTTCGTATTCGTTATTTTAGTTTGAGTGATTCTTAACAATAAAGATCATGAACACTTTCCACGCTCCGCTTTGGTCCACTCTTCCTTACAACGACAAGCGTTACAGAATGATTTTAAGACAAACACACTAGATGATCAAAACATTCGATCACATCAAATAAGCCTGAGTAGTAGCTCACCTGGGTTCGCCAACTCCCGAACTTTACAGGAATTTTAGTTATAACTAAACATAGTTATACCACAGGTCGGGTACTACTTACTTAATATCCACAGTTAGCAAGCAACAGCTGCTGATCTATGAGCAAGTTCAAGACTTCTTGATGTGGAGTTGAATGTGAGCCATAGTCTCCTCCCGGAGAATCAAAGGTGTAGTCTTTTCCATCATGAAAAATGGATGGTCCCGTGGTAGTCCTTTGGTCTGCCCGAAAGCTGCGCGCTGCCTCGACACAGTGGGGGAGTAGTCCTGGTAGATAGAGAAACTCTGTCCTTGGCATATTAAGATGGCGCCAAAGAGGAAGACGGTTTACATGCTCCAGACCAATTGTGCTATTTTGTTAGTTTTTTTGCATTGTTTTGTTAACTTATTTTTTAAACTTATTTTGCATATAATTTTTTAAATTTTATTTATTTATTTCACCTTTATTAAACCAGGTAGGCTACTTGAGAACAAGTTCTCATTTACAACTGCGACCTGGCCAACATAAAGCAAAGCAGTTCGACACATACAACAACAGAGTTACAAATTAAATAAACAAACATACAGTCAATAATACAGTAGAAAAAGTCTATATACAGTGTGTGCAAATGAGGTAAGATAATGTTGCTGTCTCTTATGACCAAAAATAACTTCTGGACATCAGAACTGTGATTACTCACCACGAACTGGAAGAAACTTTTTCCTTTAACGAGTCCAACGAGAAGGATATACTGCTCTCCCAGAAACAGGCCCAAATCCCCTTCATTCACGTGAAGAAAAGACAAAGGAAAAAGAGGACGCAGATCGGGCTACCTTCTGAGAATCCATAGGCTAGCGAGTAAACTCCCACTGCCATCTGTTCTACTTGCTAACATGCAGTCATTGGAAAATCTCATTTATGACCTATGATTACGATTATCCTACCAACTGGGCATTAAGAACTGTAATATCTTATGTTTCACTGAGTCGTGGCTGAACGACGACACGGATAATATAGAGCTGGTGGGATTTTCCATGCACTGGCAGAACAGAGATGCTAAGTCTGGTAAGACTTGGGGGTGTGTCTTTTTGTCAATAACAGCTGGTGCACGATGTCTAATATTAAAGAAGTCTCGAGGTATTTCTTGCTTGAGGTAGAGTACCTCATGATAAGCGGTAGACCACACTATCTACTAGAGGTCGACCGATTTAATTAGGGCCGATTTCAAGTTTTCATAACAATCTGAAATCTGTATTTTTAGACACCAATTTATTTATTATTATTATTATTATTATTATTTTTACACATTTATTTAATCTTTATTTAACTAAGCAAGTCAGTTAAGAACACATTCTTATTTACAATGACGGCATAGGAACGGTGGGTTAACTGACTCGTTCAGGGACAGAACGACAGATTTTCACCTTGTCAGCTCGGGGGATTCAATCTTGCAACCTTACAGTTAACTAGTCCAACGCTCTAACCACCTGTCTCTCATTGCACTCCACGAGGAGACTGCCTGTTACGCGAATACAGTAAGCCAAGGTAGGTTGCTAGCTAGCATTAAACTTATCTTATAAAAAACAATCAATCAATCATAATCACTAATTAACTACACATGGTTGATGATATTACTAGTTTATCTAGCGTGTCCTGCGTTGCATATAATCGATGCGGTGCGTATCGTTGCTCCAATGTGTACCATGAACATCAATGCTTTTCTTAAACTCAATACACAGAAGTATATATTTTTAAACCTGCATATTTAGCTAAAAGAAGTCCAGGTTAGCAGGCTATATTAACCAGGTGAAATTGTGTCACTTCTCTTGCGTTCATTGCACGCAGAGTCAGTGTATATGCAACAGTTTGGGCCACCTAATTTGCCAGAATTTTACATAATTACGACATAACATTGAAGGTTGTGCAATGTAACAGGAATATTTACACTAATGGATGCCACCCCTTAGGTAAAATATGGAACGGTTCCGAACTTCACTGAAAGAATAAACGTTTTGTTTTTGAGATGATAGTTTCCTGATTCGACCATATTAATGGCCTAAGGCTTGTATTTCTGTGTGTTATTATGTTATAATTAAGTCCATGATTTGATAGAGCAGTCTGACTGAGCGGTGGTAGGCAGCAGCAGGCTCGTAAGCATTCATTCAAACAGCACTTTCGTGCGTTTTGCCAGCAGCTCTTCGTTATGCATCAAGTATTGCGCTGTTTATGACTTCAAGCCTATCAACTCCCGAGATGATGCTGGTTTAACCGATGTGAAATGGCTAGCTAGTTAGCGGGGTGCGCGCTAATAGCGTTTCAAACGTCACTCGCTCTGAGACTTGGAGTGGTTGTTCCCCTTGCTCTGCATGGGTAACGCTGCTTCGAGGGTGGCTGTTGTCATTGTGTTCCTGGTTCGAGCCCAGAGAGGAGTGAGGAGAGGGACGGAAGCTATACTGCAACACTGGCAATAATAAAGTGCCTATAAGCACATCCAATATTAATGAAATACAAATGGTATAGAGAGAAATAGTCCTATAATTCCTATAATAACTACAACATACAACTTCTTACCTGGGAATATTGACGACTCATGTTAAAAGGAACCACCAGCTTTCTTATGTTCTCATCTTCTGAGCAAGGAACTTAAATGTTAGCTTTCTTACATGGCACATATTGCACTGTTACTTTCTTCAACTTTGTTTTTGCAATATTTAAACCAAATTGAACATCTTTCATTATTTATTTGAGGCTTAATTGATTTTATTGATGTATTATATGAAGTAAAAATAAGTGTTCATTCAGTATTTTTGTAATTGTCATTATTACAAATAAATTTTAAAAAATTGTCCGATTAAATCGGTATCGGCTTTAGTTGGTCCTCCAATAATCGTATCGGTATCGGTGTTGAAAAATCATAATCGGTCGACCTCTACTATCTACCAAGAGAGGTCTCATCTGTATTATTCGTAGCCATCTATTTCCCACCACTGGCACCAAGACCACACTCAGTCAACTCCATGGCCATAAGCAAACAAGAAAATGCTCACCCAAAAGCAGCACTCCTAGTGGCCGGTGACTTTAATGCAGGCAAACTTAAATCCGTTTGCCCAAATTTTTACCAGCATGTCACGTGCAACCAGAAAAAGAAAACTCTAGACCACCTTTACTCCACACACAGAGATGCATACAAAGCTTTCCCCCGCCCTCCATTTGGAAAATCTGACCATAATTCTATCCTCCTGATTCCTGCTTACAAGCAAAAACTAAAGCAGGAAGTACCTGTGACTCGCTCAATACGGAAGTGGTCAGATGACGCAAATGCTACGCTACAGGACTGTTTTGCAAGCACAGACTGGAATATGTTCCGGGATTCATCCAATGGCACTGAGGAGTATACCACCTCAGTCATCGGCTTCATCAATAAGTGCCTCGATAACGTCGTCCCCACAGTGACCGTACGTACATATCCCAACCAGAAGCCATAGATTACAGGCAATATCCGCATCGAGCTAAAGGCTAGAGCTGCCGTTTTTAAGGAGCGGGACACTAATCTGGACGCTTATAAGAAATCCCGCTATGCCCTCAGACGAACCATCAAACAAGCAAAGAGTCAATACAGGATTAAGATTGAATCCTACTACACCGGCTCTGGCGCTCGTCGGATGTGGTAGGGCTTGAAAACTATTATGGACTACAAAAGGAAACCCAGACGTGAGCTGCCCAGTGACCCAAACCTACCAGAAGAGCTAAATGCCTTTCATGCTCGCTTCGAGGCAAGTAAAACTGAATCATGCACGATAGCACCAGTTGTTCTGGATGACTGTGTGATAACGCTATTGGTTACCGATGTGAGCAAGACCTTTGAAACAGGTCAACATTCACAAAGCCGCAGGGCCAGATGGATTACCAGGACGTGTACTGATCACAGACAACGATGAGACAGCCTATAGGGAGGAGGTCAGAGAACTGGCAGTGTGGTGCCAGGACAACCTCTCCCTCAATGTGAGCAAAGACAAAGGAGCTGATCGTGGACTACAGGAAAAGACGGGCCGAACAGGCCCCCATTAACACCAACGGGGCTGAAGTGGAGCAGGTCGAGAGTTTCAAGTTCATTGGTATCCACATCACCAACGAACTATCATGTTCCAAACACACCAAGACAGTTATGAAGAGGGCACGACAAAACCTTTTCCCCCTCAGGAGACTGAAAAGATTTGGCATGGATGCCCAGATCCTCAAAATGTTATACAGCTGCACCATCAACAACATCCTGACCGGTTTGCATCACTGCCTGGTATGACAACTGCTCGGCATCTGACCGTAAGGTGCTACAGAGAGTAGTGTGCGTATGGCCCAGTCCATCACTGGGGCCAAGCATCCTGCCATCCAGGACCTACAGTGCCTTGCGAAAGTATTCAGCCCCCTTGAACTTTGCGACCTTTTGCCACATTCGAGAATCTGTGGAAAGAACTGAAAACTGCTGTTCACAAATGTTCTCCATCCAACCTCACTGAGCTCGAGCTGTTTTGCAAGGAGGAATGGGAACAAATGTCAGTCTCTCGATGTGCAAAACTGATAGAGACATACCCCAAGCGACTTACAGCTGTAATCGCAGCAAAAGGTGGCGCTACAAAGTATTAACTTAAGGGGGCTGAATAATTTTGCACGCCCAATTTTTAAGTTTTGGATTTGTTAAAAAAGTTTGAAATATCCAATAAATGTCGTTCCACTTCATGATTGTGTCCCACTTGTTGTTGATTCTTCACAAAAAAATACAGTTTTATATCTTTATGTTTGAAACCTGAAATGTGGCAAAAAGTCGCAAAGTTCAAGGGGGCCGAATACTTTCGCAAGGCACTGTATATAATAGGTGGTGATAGAGGAAAGCCCATAAAATTGTCAGAGACTCCAGTCACCCAAGTAATTAGACTTTTTTTCTCTGATACTGCATGGCAAGCGGTACCGGAGCGCCAAGTCTAGGAACAAAAGACTCCTTAACAGCTTCTACTCCCAAGCCATAAGACTGCTGAACAATTAATAAAATGGCCACCGGACTATTACATTGACACCCCCCTCCCACCATTTGTTTTGTACACTGCTGCTACTGGCTGTTTATTATCTATGCATAGTAACTTCACCCCTACCTACATGTACAAATGACATAAACTAACCTGTAGCCTCGCACACTGACTTGGTACCGGTACCCCCTGTATATAACCTCATTATTGTTATGCTATCATGTTTTTTAAAATTATTTTTAACTTTAGTTAATTTGGTAAATATTTGATTCACTCTTCTTGAACTGCACTGTTGTTTAAGGGCTTGTAAGTAAGCATTTCACAGTAAGGTCTACACTTGTTGTATTCGGCGCATGTGACAAATAAAGTTTGATTTGGTCTTGCTCAGTGGTCTTGCGGGCTCGTCTGAGAATATCCATCTTCTCATGGAAAAAGGGCACTCGAAAAATGATGTCACGGTGCCTATCACCGTCCAGGAGCTTTGGGCGCAGTGACCAGTGGGAACGATCACCGGGGTTTCTCATCCATGGCAAGAATATCCTTCAGCAGCCTGGAGATGAAATCTGTGGTGCATGGCATTTCCGTTGACTCTGGGACCGATACCAGTCTCAAGTTATTGCGGAGAGAAAATCCCTCAAAGTTCACACAGCTCTCCTGTACCTTTTTCAGATCTGCACCCAGGCGTTTCACATCAGCCTCCAAGGAGGTAGTCAGGTTGGAGACACTGGTAGCAGAGGTCTCCAGTGCTGCAATCGTCATGGTGTGCAACTCTGTTGTTTTGAGTGACAGCTGGCACCGTCTCGTTTCACAGGATAGTTAAATCTGCTTTTAAAGTATCAGAAACCTCTTGAGCGTGGTAGCTTGATGACCTCCAGATTTTTTATTTCAGCGCCACCAGGCAAAGCCGCACCCCTGGGTAAAAGTGTGAGTCTCTTAGGCCCTCTGACACAGGAGAGGGCGGTGATAAAAATGTGTCTTGTAGGCCGGGTTTTCTCAAAGTAGTGTTTTTGGCCTTATGTTTCGTTGACATGCAGACATTTGAAAGAAAAGTAATCTTGGGTATTACAGAAAAGGATCACCAAGCTAATATTTCAAAATAAATATGGTTTTGCTGTAAAATTCACAAAGTTTAAGAATAATGCGGGAGCAGATGGAAAACACGTCAGTCGCACATTGCGCCAGTTTTCAAACTTTTTCACCCTTGACCCCCATCAAGGAGTGGTTCAAAGCTTGCGACCACTGGTTCAAAGCTTGCGATCCCCGCGCAAATGTAGCCTGTCATTACAGCCATAAACGGTGATGCATTTTCAAAACGTAAGACACAGAAATAAACCTCGTTTTACACATGCATTTTAAAGTCAGTCATTCATGTTAGCAGTAATTAACAACTAGGGATATCATGTCACATCATTACTTCTCTGGAGTCAAGAGCAAGCAGGATCATATGGCCTACCAGTATGCAGCGGAGGTTGCAGGATTGGATGGAAATCATGATCGATCTGTAGGCTTTTTCTTCCTCACAAATATTGTAATTAATTAATCAGAATATATCTTCACCCCATATGTATTGTAGGTAGTGCGATGTTACAGCTGTCTTTAGACATACAGTGCATTCCGAAAGTATTCAGACCCTTTTCTCAGTACTTTGAAGCACCTTCGGCAGCGATTACAGTCTCAAGTCTTCTTGGGTATGACGCTACAAGTTTGGCAAACCTATATTTTGGGAGTTTCTCCCATTGTTCTCTGCAGATCCTCTCAAGCTCTGTCAAGTTGGACGGGGAGCGTCGTTGCACCGCTATTTTCAGTTATCTCCAGAGATGTTCGAGTTTTAGAAGTGCTTAGGGTCGTTGTCCTGTTGGAAGGTTAACCTTCGTCCCAGTCTGAGGTCCGGAGCGCCCTGGAGCAGGTTTTCATCAAGGATCTCTCTGCACTTTGCTCCGTTTATCTCTGCCTCGATCCTGACTAGTCTCCCAGTCCCTGCCACTGAAAAACATCCCCAGAGCACGATGCTGCCACCACCATGCTTCACCTTCGGGATGGTGCCAGGTTTCCTCCAGACGTGACGCCTGGCAGTCAGGCCAAAAAGTTCAAAATCTTCATGTGCCTTTTACTGAGAAGTGTCTCCGTCTGGGTATTCTACCATAAAGGCCTGATAGGTGGAGTGCTGCAGAGATTGTTGTCCTTCTAGAAGGTTCTCCCATCTCCACAGAGGAACTCTGGAGCTCTGTCAGAATGACCTTTGGGTTCTTGGCACAGTATTTCCAGTGGATGATTCGGAAGGGATTTGTTTTTCCAAACTGCCCCTGAAATCATTTTTTTTCCTCATTCAAACTTGAACGTCATGAAGGAAGCCTGGAGGCTCTTCTGGGCGAGTCTCAAGTCATCAAATTTGACTCCAAGTCATGACACCTGTTAATCTTATTTCAGTCTTTGGGAGCTAGCTAGCTATATGTTCGTCTTCATCAGACAGTGGCTTATGTTTTCAATAGAGGCTGCATTTACATTGTATAAGCAGGCCATTGGCTGCATACATCACGAGGGGTATATACAGGAGTTCTGATTAGTTCCAAGTTTAACATTTTGGCAAATTTGCCTGAGAAGACAGTGTTTAAATATACTTTTTTTATGAGAAAATGTGCTAGAATTGTAGGTTCCAACTATTTTTTTGTCATCATAACAATGTCTTACTCTCAAATACAAAAGAAATCTGCTCCTCCTCCCTCGCTAGATAGATCAACTTCACTATATTCGGCATTGGCCCACCAACTACTAGTAGGACAAGGTTGTGTATTTTCAGCCATTTCAGCAGGTTTTCAGAGTCGAGTCGACTCTTCTTCTACTACTGTACTTGAGTGTCACGGCCCACCTACATTAACTTCCGGTAATACAAAATTGTGAAAAATAAAAATGACCCCGCTGCCAACAATTATCCCTCATAACAACAAAAAACAAACACCACCCCATTCCACTATTTAACCCTATCTAATCCTACTCCTACTCTGGGAGGACAGAACACTACCACACAACACCTCCTGGAAATCTTCTACAGTAAAACCTGTCAATCCCAAGCACTTCTCTGCAGCAGCCACCACAACCAATTTTCTGTGATTGACATTTCATTTCTGCAGTACAGTTAACAACAATGGCTATGAATGCTAAGAAACCCACCTTACTGAAGCACATTATTCCCATCCCTCTCTATTGGTCTCTGCGTACTCACAGGAATCCTCTCAGGGTCCCTCACCCTGTACCCATCTTCCTCTACCACTCTCTTCACTGCTTCAGCATACGACATTTTCTGTACTACTGTTACCCTAGCAACCTGCCTTTTCTCTCACCTGACACCTCCGATCTCCAGCCACAATTTACACACACACACAACTTTCTCCACCGATACTTCACGTTCATTCGTCTCATGCCATCCTGCACACTTATCGCCTCTTCCTCTCTGCTTACTTTCACACTTGACAAGCAACTCCTAATGCCGCGTTCACATACTAGTCTGAGGTAGGCAACTCGGAAATGTCGAAAATGCTACATGGTTCAACGCGGTACGTGTATAACTACCAGTTAGAAAAGTCGGACATTTCCGATTTTCTGCTTCCGATTAGTACATGAACGCTGCATAAATCCAGAGTCTGCGCATGCACTTCCCAGCTCCAACGCTATTGGACGCTTCTGAATCACCGGGTCTCTCAACCAATCCCATGACCGTAGTAAACCAGGAATTTGTCAAGTCACGATGACTTGTAAAATAAACTACTGTACATGTTGCCTAACTACACACATGCAGTATTCATTAATTTCCCGTGGGCAGATGAGATTAAGTATTTATACTATACTGTTTCAAACCAAGTATGATCACTTTTGATTCATGTTAGGAAATACTATAAACTACCCCATCTACATGACCCAAGACATTAGCATACTTGATTTGCAGACTACACATAAAATATGAAAATTACATAAAATATTTCAATAACGACAATTTCCGAGAATGTGTCCTATACATTGCATGTAGCAGATGATACAATATTTATATGTATCATCCCGATCAAAAAGTTAGTTCCTGCTTTGGCCTCGAAGGGCAGGGCTTATGAGCGGCGTTTATAAGCCCAGCCCGTCAGGTTTTGTCACACTTCACCCAGGAAACTGCTTGCTTCTACCCGAGTGTGTTGTTACTTTGCGTACTGTCAACATGATTATTGTCATTGACGATAAGGTAAGACCTATTCAGTTTGGTCGTTTTGAAACGTTTAGAGCATTTAGTTTAGTGTCCCCGTCGCCGCGCCTGTCATCAAATGTTCATTCCTAGTTTACCGCTAACTAGCTGTTTGAATGTAATTTGCTATGGGTGTAAAATGGCCCGTTGATGCCATTTTACACCCATAACACTAGTTAGCTACCTATGGGCCAAGGAAACGTGTTCATCTCGATAGTTTGCGGGCTAAATATCAACAGGGCTAGATCAAATGTCTTCGTTTGGGCGAAACTACCAAATTCACAAATGGGAGCTATAAATCTGTCACTCATTGAAAGCAAGTCTAAACTTTAGATCCCTTGAATGTGTTCTATACTTCCCGTGAATTTTTCGTATCCTTCACTTTGTTTTGTAGCCTACACCAGCTTCAAACAGGTGCAAATATATTATTTTTGATAGAAAATATATAGAAAATATATTTCACTGCAGATGGTACAATGATTCTCAACATTGTTAGCTTGTGTCACAAACGGAAACTAGGCAAACTAATTTAAATAATAGGGGTTAGATCAGCTTTAATATTGCAGATGGTCTTTTCCGTCAATGTAGTTGTTTCCCTTTCCAATCACACATTTTTAAATATGTATTTTCACTTAACCCTACCAGCTTTTTCATAATTGGAGTAAACTAATGGACCACAGCACGTGGGCTTCTACTTCCAGTTTATACACTTTAGACGCAGTGTATTTTACAATAGTTATCTTTTGTTTTTAGTCCCATCCTTCAGCAGCTCTGCCATCTCTCTCTGAAAACCATAGTCTTGATTTATATTTGTCAAATATTTTTAACTGTGCTGTTTCACATAGGTGCTGAACATGCATGCATTTTATGGCTACAGTATATTATACATTAGTTATCTTGTAGTTTTTAGTCTCACCCTTCAAGGTCCACTCAATTAGGTAAACTGTTAGAGATTTCCACATAGTGCATTTTACCTCTTAGATTTAAGATCCCCAAAACATGGGACCTTACATCTAAGAGTTCTGGTACTGGTTCTGACCAATGTTTTTGCTTATGAATTGATCTGTGAGCACCATCGCTCAAAATGTGTTGAGTGATGGCTCTGGTTCCCACAGACAGTTTTTTATTTTCTAAGCCTGTGTTATGTAGATGTGAAATCTGAAACCACTTGAAGCTGGGATGTCCCTCCTACCATTTCATTTCCCTCTTCTGACTCTCCATCAACTCCTGTCTGAACCCCACATTGCAGGGCAGATTGGTTTCATAGCCGCAGCACATTTTAGAGATCAAATTTATAGCCATTCATCTAAAATAATTCAGTGTTTAAAACAACACTTTCTGTTTGTCATAGACTGACAAGATACATGTGAGATGAAAGGTGTTTCTAATGAGTTCAGGAAGCCAAGATTTGGGAGATGTTCAGTGATTGAGGCAGACCCTTTGCTCAAGAGACCTGTAGAAAATAACCACTTTTTCTTTAACTATACATACAAATATGCATTTTACAGTTAAGGAAGGTGAAATCTTAGTTAATCATTTCATAATTTGATTATACTAAACTCAGCAAAAAAAGAATGTCCTCACTGTCAACTGTGCTTATTTTTAGCAAACTTAACATGTGTAAACATTTGTATGAACATAAGATTTGAAAAACTGAATAAGTTCCACAGAAATTGAATATTGTGCCCCTGAACAAAGGGGGGGGTCAAAATCAAAAGTAACAGTCAGTATCTGGTGTGGCCACCAACTGCTTTAAGTTCTGCAGTGGATCTCTTCCTCATGGTCTGCACCAGATTTGACAGTTCTTGCTGTGAGATGTCACCCCACTCTTCCACCAAGGCACCTGCAAATTCTCTGACATTTCTGTGGGGAATGGCCCTAGCCCTCACCCTCTAACCCAACAGGTCCCAGACGTGCTCAATGGAATTGAGATCCGGGTTCTTCTCTGGCCATGGCAGAACACTGACATTCCTGTCTTGCAGGAAATCACATACTGAACGAGCAGTATGGCATTGTCATGCCAGAGGTTAATGTTAGGATGAGCCTTCAGGAAGAGTACCACATGAGGGAGGAGGATATCTTCCCTGTAATGCACAGTGTTTCGATTACCTGCAATGACGACAAGCTCAGTCTGATGCTGTGACACACCGCCCCAGATCATGACGGACCCTCCACCTCCAAATTGATCCTGCTCCGGAGTACAGGCCTCGGTGTAATGCTCATTCCTTCGACAATAAACACAAATCCGACCATCATCACTGGTGAGACAAAACCGTGACTCTTTTTGCCAGACCTGTCTGGTCCAGCGACGGTGGGGTTGTGCCCATAGGCGACGTTGTTGCCGGTGATGTCTGGTGAGGACCTGCCTTACGACAGGCCTACAAGCTCTCAGTCCGGCCTCTCTCAGCCTATTGCGGACAGTCTAAGCACTGATGGAGGGATTGTGCAACTCGGGCAGTTGTTGCCATCCTGTATCTATCCTGTAGTGTAATGTTCAGATGTAGCAATCCTGTGCAGGTGTTACACGTGGTCTGCCACTGAGGATGATCAGCTGTCCGTCCTGTCTCCCTGTACCACTGTCTGCAGTCCTCATGCCTCCTTGCAGCATGCCTAAGGCATGTTCACACAGATGAGTAGGAAGCCTGGGTTTCTGGTGTTTTTCAGAGTCAGTAGAATGGCCTCTTTAGTGTCCTAAGTTTTCATAACTGTGACCTTAATTGCCTACCGTCTAAGTTGTTTGTGGCGTAATGACCGTTCCACAGGTGCATGTGGATGAATTGTTTGTGGTTCATTGAACAAGCATGGGAACAGTTTAAACCCTTTACAATGAAGATCTGAAGTTATTTGGATTTTTATGAATTATCTTTGAAAGACCGCGTCCTGAAAAAGGGATGTTTTTATATTTATAAAGCATGACATTTCAAGCCTTACACAATTTTGTTCGCTAGGAAAGTCATATCAAATTTCATTTTTTGATCATATTTGTACTGTGTACTTGAGCATGTGTCCTCATTTGACTACACCTCAGGAATGTATAACCAGAAAAGTGAGATTTTTAACCTTTTTGAGTATGCAGCATTACAAGTTTAAAATTTTTCCTCATGATAAATCATTTACTTTTGGGGATTATGTAGATTAACCGGTTTAAATGTAATAGCCACGCTTGCTTCACACATGTTGGTGCAAGCAGGCTAGGTATCAACAGCCAATCCAGTAGCGTCTGAAAACTAAAGTCCGCTTTGATTGGTCAATAGTAACTCTGTCGCAGGGTATTTGCATAAAGTTCAGCTTTCCCCAACTTTGGTCATGCCCTATTCATGTCCCTCGCCAATGCTGTCATTGCCCAATGGTTTCTGCCCACTTTGATTTCTTCAATTAAATTGAATGAGCTTCCGTTGTTTCATAACCCACAATGTGCTATGTGGATATCTTGTGTAATGTAGGTGTAAAATTAACTCTGAAGCAAGTGGGGACATGCTAGGTTTCAGGAGCCTGCGGGTTAGATATGATTCCACCATGAGTGGCATCAACCGGCTACTATTCAACTCCTAGTTTATCCAGTGACCATCACATTTAGGATAGCTGGTTGGCTAGCTAGTGTTCTGTCTCTCACTGGCCATGCAAGTATGATCATGGCTATAGTAGAAGGGACCATGCAGTAGCCAACTAGCTAGCTAATCGTGGCTGCCAAGCGACCCAGCTCATGGTCACACATGCTATGTTAGACATGATATCACCATGGACAACAACTGGTGATAACTAGTTCATTTTCAGACCTATTCAGCTTATTTTATCCACTGACCACCAACATTTTGCATACCCTACGTACTGGTCTTGATGAGATGGGGGGGGGGGGTTGCTTGCTTGCGGTACAATGTTGGAAGCATAAGGACCTTTTCATATCAGCGAGCAATAATTTTCAAAAAACATTACATTGATGCACACCTTTTCTTTATAGGGTTTCTGGAATACCGAGGGACCATCTGTGTTAATTAGCGATCTAGCATGCTCTGAACATCTATCTGTATGTCATGGAAGAAGGCTGACAGAAATGTGTCACTGAAATGCTCTCGGCTAAAAATGTGGTGAAGACGTGTTTTTTTTTTTTTTTTTTTTTGCATTAATGACATTTTGATGTGCTAGGAAAATAAATCCCTTACACGTTTCTAGAACCGTATCGCAATTTGGAATCAAATCACACTTAGATGGAGTTTTTGGCTTGCCAGAGCCAGTCTACCTCTGAATATATTCAATTAGGTCCTTGGACCTAAAGGAGTAACAGTAGGCTCCTTGAGTAGAGGCTAATCTTTGACTTCATTGTTGAGAAGATGGCATCTCACCCAGGCAGTATGGATGGTGGTGTTAAAATAAGCTAGCAATCAAGGCTCCTGGTCCAGCCTCGAACGAGTTGACATATGAATTAGTGTGGGCTTTTAGTAGATAAGACTCCCTTTGGAGAGGACTTGTGATCTGCTCAATCGAGCCTGAGGAGCATCGATGGTCATTTGCAAGTGTATGATAACAGAGAGCATAGGCAGTCGATTACTGATGTCTGTTGTGGTGATCTTGACATGGAATGAATGAATCCTCTGAAGTCATTGACTAAATCATGCTCTTGTGTGGTCTTATAAGATGCACAGACATTTGCTTCGTCTACAGAGATGTGCTTTTTACTTTAATTGACTGTTGGATTTAGATGTTTCTTATTGTCCTGGCACTAAGCAAGGTCCTACTATCATGTTCCTGTCAACCAATAGTATTCTATATTCTCCATTGTTTGCCAATAACCTATTTGTATACTCTATTGTTCTGTAGGAGGCCTTTCTCAGTGCCCTGACAGAAGCCGGAGACAAGCTGGTGGTAGTGGACTTCACAGCCACCTGGTGCGGCCCTTGCAAGAACATTGCTCCCTTCTTCAAAGTGAGTGGTCTACCAGCCTAGAGATGTCTGCCCCGGAAATTGCGACCTACTCCCTAGTACACTACTTTTGAAAAGGGTCCACTATATAGGGGATAGGGTACCATTTCAGATGCAGAATATACACTAGATATACACTAGATATACAAAAGTATGTGGACACCCCTTCAAATTAGTGGATTTGGCCATTTCAGCCACACCTGTTGCTGACAGGTGTTTACATTTACAAGCACACATCCATGCAATCTCCATAGACAAACATTGGCAGTAGAATGGCCCGTACTGAATAGCTCATTGACTTTCAATGTGGCAATGTCAATGTGGCACCGTCACTGTCCAAGTCAGTCAAATTTCTGCCCTGCTAGAGCTGCCCCGGTCAACTGTGCGGTTATTGTGAAGTGGAACATTCTAGGCGCAACAATGGTAGGCCTCACAAGCTCACAGAAAGGGACCCCTGAGTGCTGTGCAGCGTACCAGTCATTTGTCCTTGATTGCAACACTCCCTACAGAGTTCCAAACTTCCTCTGGAAAAACGCAACCTCGGCACAGTAACATTTTGGGAGCTTCGTGAAATGGGTTTCCATGGCCTGAGCAGCCGTACACAAGCCTAAGATCACCATGCGCAATACCAAGTAATGGTTTGGGGCTCTCATGGTTCAGGCCAGGCCCCTTAGTTCCAGTGAAGGGACATTTTCACGCTAGATCATACAATGACATTCTGGATGATTCTGTGCCTACAACTTTGTGGCAACAGTTTGGGAAGGCTGTTTTTTGTTTCAGCATGACAATGCCCCCATGCACAAGTGAGGTCCATATAGAAATGGTTTGTTGATCGGTGTGGAAGACCTTGACTGGCCTGCACAGAGCCTGACCTCAACCCCATTGAACACATTTGGGATGAATTGGAATGCCAACTGCAAGCCAGGCCTAATCGCCCAACCTCACTAATGCTCTTGTGGCTGAATTTTAGCAAGTCCCCACAACAATGTTCTAACATCTAGTGGAAAACCTTCCCAGAAGAGTATAGGCTATTATAGCAGCAAAGGGGTGACCAACTCTATATGAATGCTCATGATTTTGGAATGAGGTGTTTGCCGAGCAGGTGTCCACATTCTTGGTCATGTAGTGTATGTGTAGGGTCAGTCAACCTCAAAAAGCTCAAGAAAGAGTATTTTTATTAGCATTCCTGCAACATTATTTTGTTGAAATATTATTTTATCTCAGAAATTAATGTAATTGCTTGCACCCAAATTGGCATTTTTAAAATTGATAGGATTCATATAATATTCAATAAATGTATACCTAAGATCTGATTTGGCCCAAACTTTTTTCTATTAATGAGTTAGACATGAGGAATCCAAATAAATGGTAAAAAGCCACCCAAGGACCCCCCTCCCCATGCCATTATTTGAGTCTTAAACATTAAAATGGCCAATTTGGGTGTAATCAATTAACTAAACTTATCATATCAAATGATATTTCACATTTTATTTGTCACGTGTCGAATACAACCGGTGTAGACCTTAGAGTGAAATACTTACTTATATGCCCTTTAACACTTTTTCTTAACTGCATTGTAGGTTAATTAAAGAGCAGCAGTAAAATAACATTAGCCAGGCTATATACAGGGGGTACCAGTACAGTCAATATGTGGGGGTACAGGTCAGTCGAGGTAATATGTAGGTAGTTATTAAAGTGACTACGCATAGATAAAAAATAGTATGGGCCTCCCGATTGGCGCAGTGGTCTAAGGCCATTCTGGGCTCGAGTCCAGGCTCTCAGCCGGCCGCGACCGGGAGACCCATGGGGCGGCGCAAAATTGGCCCAGCGTTGTCCGTGTTAGGGGAGGGGTTAGGGGAGGGGTTTGGCCAGGAGGGATGTCAATGTCCCATCGCGCACTAGCGACTCCTGTGGCGGGCCAGGCGCAGTACGCACTGATATGGTCGCCAGGTGTACGGGGTTTCTTCCAACACATTGGTGCGGCTGGCTTCCCTGGTTAAGTGGACGTTGTGTCAAGCAGTGCAGCTTGATTGGGTTGTGTTTCGGAGGACGCATGACTCTCGACCTTGGACTCCCGAGTCCGTACGGGACAAGTCTAACGACCAATTGGCTACCATGAAATTGGGGTGGAAAAAGGGGGTAGACAAAGGGTAGCAGCAGTGTAAAAGAGGGGGGGACAATGCAAATAGTCTGGGTAGCTGTTTGATTAGCTGTTCAGGAGTCTTATGGCTTGGGGGTAGAATATATGCAAAATATTTTCTCCTGAGGGGAAATAGGCTTTGTCATACCCTCTTCACAACTGTCTTGAGGTGTTTGAACCATGATAGTTTGTTGGTGATGTGGACACCAAGGAACTTGACGCTCACAACCTACTCCACTACAACCCTGTCGATGAGAATGGGGGCGTGCTCGGTACTCCTTTTCCTATAGTCCACAATCATTACCTTTTGTCTTGATCACATTGACGGAGAGGTTATCCTGGCACCACTCGGCCAGGTCTCTGACCTCCACCCTATAGGCTGTCTCGTTGTTGTCTGTGATCAGGCCTACCACTGTTGTGTCATATGCAAACTTAATGATTGTTTTGGAGTCGTGCCTGCCCATGCAGTCGTGAGTGAACAGGGAGTACAGGAGGGAACTGACCATGCACCCCTGAGGGGCCCCGTGTTGAGGATCAGCAAGGTGGATGTGTTGTTACCTACCCATACTACCTGGGGGTGGCCCGTCAGGAAGTCCAGGATCCAGTTGCAGAGGGAGGTGTTTAGTCCCAGGGTCCTTAGCTTAGTGATGAGCTTTGAGGGCACTATGGTGTTGACTGCTGAGCTGTAGTCAATTAGTATAATTCTCACAGGTGTTCCTTTTGTCCAGGTGTGAAAGGGCAGTGTTGAGTGCGAGATTGCATCATCTGTTGGGGCGGTATGCAAATTGGAGTGGGTCTAGTATTTTAGGGATAATGGTTTTGTGAGCCTTGACCAGCCTTTCAAAGCACTTCATGGCTACAGATGGGAGTGCTACTAGTTGGTAGTCATTTAGGCAGGTTACATTTAGTGTTCTTGGGCACAGGGACTATGGTGGTCTGCTTGAAACGTGTTGGTATTACAGACTCTGTCAGGGACAGGTTGAAAAATATCAGTGAAGACACTTGCCAGTTGCATGCTTCAGTGTTGCTTGCTTCGAAGCAAGCATAGAAGTGATTTAGCTTGTCATGTAGGCTCATTGGACAACAACTTGCAGCTGTGCTTACTTTTTGTAGTCTGTAATAGTTTGCAAGCCCCGCCACATCCGATGAGCATCGGAGATGGTGTAGTATAATTAAATCTTAGTCCTGTATTGACGCTTTGCCTGTTTGATGGTTCATTGGAGGGCATTGCGGGATTTCTTAAGCTTCCGGGTTAAGAAAGCGGCAGCTCTACACTTCAGCTCAGTGAGGATATGCCTGTAATCCATGGCTTCTGGTTGGGGTATGTACACATAGTCACTGTGCGGACAGCGTCATCGATGCACTTATTGATGAAGCCAGTGACTGATGTGGTGTACTCAATGCCATTTGAAGAATAACGGAACCTATTCCAGTCTGTGCTAGCAAAACAATCCTGGAGCTTAGCATCTGCGTCATCCGACCACTTCTTTATTGACCGAGTCACTGGTGCCTCTTGCTTTTTGTTTTTGCTTGTAAACAGGAATTAGGAGGATTGAATTATGGTCAGATTTGCCAAATGAAGGGTGAGGGAACGCTTTGTACGCATCTGTGGAGTAAAGGTGGTCTAGAGTTTTGTTTCTCTGGTTGCACATTTTAACATGCTGGTAGACATTTATAAAAAAGGATTTAAGTTTCCCTGCATTAAAGTCGCTGGCCACTAGGAGCTCCGCCTCTGGATGAGCATTTTCCTCTTTGCTTATGGCCGTATACAGCTCCATGAGTGCGGTCTTTGTGCCAGCATCGGTTTGTGTTGGTAAATGGACAGTTAAGTATATAGATACCGTGTAGGTAGATGGTGTGGTCTACAGCTTATGATATGCTCTACCTCAGATGAGCAAAACCTTGAGACTTCCTTAGATCTCATGCACCAGCTGTTTACAAATATACATAGACCGCCACCTCTTGTCTGACTAGAGGCTGCTGTTCTATGCTGCCGAAAGTGTATAACCCGCCAGCTGTATGTTATTCATGTCGTCATTCGGCCACGACTCGGATGGAACATAAGATATTACAGTTTTTAATGTCTTGTTGGTAGGATATTTGTGTTCGTATTTTGTGAGTAAGCCCTGTCATATCTAGAACCTCTTTTGGTCGTAGGAGACGGTGGCAGAAACATTATGTACAAAATAAGTAACAAATAATGCGACAAAACACACACAATGGCACAATTTGGTTACAAAATGTTGTAGGAACGCTAATCTTATCTGTTTCTAACTACAGAAATTATTTCCGGAAAATCGGCGATGGTGGGTGTCATGGCTTGCAGAAATGACATGGAATAACCGCCTCTGCTAGTTGTAGCTGTCTGACGTTCTCCAGTGAGGGGCCTCATGCCAAGTGGGAGTTGTCTGAAGCGGTTGGACTGAGCCAGAGATATGAGAGAACCCTGGCTTGCATCCCAAGTGCCACCCTATTCCCTACAGTGCACTACTTTTGACCATGGTCCATATGGGCTCTGGTCAAAGTAGTGCCCTATATAGGGAATGGGGTGGCATTTGGAACACTGACCCGGTCTCTGACTGAGTCGTGTGTTGTCTTGGTGACCATCAGGAGAGCCTCCTCCAGGACTCGGCGCTTTGCGCTTATCATGTGAAAGACCCATAATATGGTCTCTAACCAGAATGCTAATGAGCGATGGTGAATCAAAACGCCCACTGAGGATGTTGTTCAGTAAGGCGTCGCAAAATATTTTGAAATGAAACAGAAAACAAAAATGAGTTTTCTATTGGACAACTCCAGTAGTTTCAGTCCATTTGAACACTACTTGGGGCATTATGGCTTGGGGCAAAGTAAAGCATGTTCTCACCACTACCACAGCTGTAGATGTGATACTGCTGCCTGCAACCCATGTTACACTGACTCAAAAGATGCATTGTCACCTCTGAAACTTCTATTACATGGCACTAGTGGTGGTGTAAATCAAGTCCGCCACAAAACAATGGTGTGCGTCCTCTATCAATTGTATGTTATGACTACGAACACGAGCTGTTATGCCCAAGTCAACTGGTTGAGACGAGACAGTATTAGGCTTGTTTTTCCATGGATGTTTTGCTGACCCATGACCTTTTAACCTCTGCTCTTTACTTCTGTACAGGGGCTGTCGGAAAAACCAGAAAACAGTAACGTGGTTTTCCTCAAGGTGGACGTTGACGACGCAGCGGTGAGTCACACAGCCGTGTCATCTGAATCCAGATGAGGGATATGGACGCTTAAATGTAACTGGGAGCCTTTTAAAGATTTTTAAGAAGATAGATAAGTTATTAGGAAGGACGTCTACCATGGATCGCTAAAATAATAAGGATCACTTTTTTTTTTCCTCTCTCTCTCTGCTATTTTAATATTGTGGGGACACCTATACATTTGTCAGCAGAGCACGAGTTATCAGTGTAGCCTATTATCATCTAGACATGGCGTTTTTAGATATGTTCACGCCTACAATAAAAACCTCCAGGTTTCCGTCAATAAAAAAAAAGTCAATAAAATTCAGAATTACAGTTTGGGGAGTGGGGACTAATCCTGTGTGAATTGTCTTCTGGAATAACGCACATAACCAATGTCTCTAATACCCGTCCGAATAGGGCTGTAACATGGCAAAGACTAGGCTCAGTGTAGAGTGCGCTTCAGAAATATCCAAGATTTTGAGTCTCCCAAGATTTTGTAAAGCAGGGTCATTAGTAGCTGTCTAACTAGTGGTGCACGACTCCAACTCATACTCCACTAGTTGGACAGCTCTACTAATGACCCTGCTTTCCTGTCTCAGTTTTCAAGTGAAAGGTTCTTTGTTTTGCAGTAAACTGTGGTTGCTGTGGTTACAAGGAGTCGCTTTGTGTAATGGTGGGGTTTTCCCAGACCTACTCGTTTGCTTGATTACAGAAGGCTTGAGGCATTCTGCACAGTCAGTTAAGCTGGACAGGGTTGTCCTAACTAAGACCTTCCTTACTGGGTGTTACTCAACCACATGGATGTTTTTTGTAGACTGACTATTTTTGGTCTACTACCTTATCATAGCTCCTTATCCCCATGGATAAGGGGTTTAAAAACACAAGGGTCTGTTTAAATCACCATTCACTCTCTCTGTTACTGTAGGATGTGGCCCAACACTGTGATATCAAATGCATGCCAACGTTCCATTTCTACAAGAATGGGGGAAAGGTGGGTCTTTTCATTAATCTTTGTTTTTTTTTATGACTAAGACTGTTAGATTTAGTACAGGCCTAGTATTATAGTGTTTATACTACTATACTATCCCATGTTTTTGAACCATTGCTACAGTACATTGAAAGTGATTGTAAGTTCTCCTGGTGTCGTTCCCAGGTGGATGATTTTTCTGGGGCCAACCAAGCCACGCTGGAGGAGAAGATCAAGGCCCTGAGGTCATGAGGCTAATGCTGCCACACACAGACGCTGTAGAAAAACAAACCACCAACCATGTCTATAAAACATATTCCAACTCCCTCTCAACGGAAAGATTCCACCATATGTACAATCTAACATTCAGTTAAAAAAGTACATCTTAATTATATTTTCTCTTCTAAATGTTCAGACCAAATCATACCTCCTAAATCTTCCAGTGTATGAGTATTATGTTATTATTCATCTCAGGAGTTTCTCTTTAAAAGGACCATATTATAAACCCGTTTTTAAATCTTAGAGCTATGTTGTATTGTTTATATTCTGTTGTGTGGGTGCATTCAATAAATTAAGATTAATTCTGAAATTTGTTGGTGTTCCTATGCTTTTTATGGATGAGTTTAACGGACAAGACGGGACACGTACTGTAAGTGTCGCACTATGCATGCGGGTGTAGTAAATACTTGTATATTTAACCTTCTAGATTAGAAGTGAGTGCATGTGTGACATCTGGATGGTTTGTTTATATCCTAATGTTTATCTAGAATTATTAGGCGGCAGGTAGCTTAGTGGTTAGTGCATTTGGCCGGTACACAAAACATTGCCAGTTCAAATCCCGAGCCGACTAAGAGCTAGGCACTTAACCCTAATTGCTCCAGGGTCACGGTCAGTAATGAATCCCTTACCGTTGGTGTCTGGGGGAGTGAGATGTGCAACAAATCTATTTCATGCCACACTTCTACAGTTTACATTCCCTTGTACATGTTTGACAAAGGACAAACGTAAGCATCCCCAATTTGACTTTTTTGATGGTATAACATTTTTAGAAATGTCTGTTTTGGCCTTTTGGATTGTATACGTTCTTAAGCATCGTGTAATGCCTCATTTAGTAACTACAGTGCAGGGATGGACCATTAAGACTTCTAAATGACTGGCATATTTACTCCCTCCTATGCATCTCCAGCACTGGCTATTGACTAGAAGCATCATTAAAGAAGTAAAGTGAAGGAGAGGCTAATGATCCACTAGGCTTGTATCTGAAAAAAGGAGGGAATGGAACATTTTACTGTATTTTCTGCTTTAATAAAAATGTGAGAATAGTTTACACATTGGACAATCACAGTTTTTACACATCATACAAGTATATAGCAGCATATAGTTAATACTGTTGATTTTCTATATGAAAAAATACAGCTTTATTTTACAATGTATCTGGTTTGTTTTTTGAGAGGAGAGAATGCATGGTTTACAATTATGAAATAATTATACAAAACTCCATGAGAGCAAGATCTTTCACGCTGGACTCCTTAATGAAAATATCCTGATTTTCTTTTCCTGTAAAGTGGAGAGAAAAGGAAAATTAGACTACAGCTTTTTTTTTTTTTTTTTAGCATTTTCAAATCCTTTTCTGGCCTGAGCTTTTAAATGGATAACATTGCCATTAGCCAGTATAGATGTCCTATTGGTGCCCTCCTGTTTTGCGCTGACTGTTGGTTTAAAGCCCCGTTGGCTGTTCTCCACGTGAGAAAGCTTCACAATAAATGGATAGCCCTACAGCGTAACTGAGCCAAATGGGTTCTATGACGACTCCGTGGAGACGGAAGTGAGTGGTTTCTCAATCAGTTATACCTGTCAGCCTTAAGTTTTACAGTACATTGGAACGGACTCGATGGCAGTGGCGGCTGGTGGGGGAAGCTATAGGAGGGCCTGCTCATTGTAATGAACGGTATGGATTAAATGAAACCGAGTCAAATGTGGTTTCCAAATCTGTTTGATACCGTTCCATTCCAGCCATTCCAATGATGTCATCATTCTATAGCTCCTCCCACCAGCCTCCACTGCTCAACAGAGTTCCCACAACTGACTCCCAAAGCTGAGTTTTACTTTAAAAAAATAAATAATAGGTAGAGATTCCAAGAAATCACATTGTCAGGAAAAAATCTACGTGGTCAGATGAGAAGAGCGTTCTGTTTTCGAGTGGTGCAGTCAGGTACTGTATATCTACTTCCAATTAAGCTGACATGTGCTGAGTTAGTACTGGGCCTCTATCTCTATCCACCCACACCTTGGCCTACCTCCAACAGAGGGAGAGCTGAGGTGAGACACCTGGGTTCAATTACTATTTGAAATCTTTCAAATACTTTGAGTGCTTGCTCTAGCCTGCCTAGAATGCCAGATGAGCGGGATTTGCCGTTTTGGGACTATTCTATTAGCCTTTAAGGCAGGCAAGCTCAATCAAGCACTGGTAAAGTATGTGAAATGATTTCTAATAGTATCTGAACCCAGGTCTGTTGAGAGTGCTCTTCTCCCCCACTCATATTACAGAGAGATTGTATAGTGCACTTTGGAATACTGTGCTAGTGTGCGTCTCAAATGATGACACAAACAAAGCCTGATTCAGGGAAAGAGGAAGTGGAGTGCATATTATTTCCTGGGAAATGTTGCTTTGTCATTCTATCCAGTCTAGGGATACTCAAGCACACTAGCTCTGTGGGTGGTCTGATAGTATGTGTATTTGCAGGAACGACAGTAAGTACAGTATTGTGTGAACATGCATGTGTTGATTGTCAGTTTGTGTGTGAATGTGAGAAGGGATTTGTGTGTATTTGTGAGGATGTACTTATGTTTGTAGTGTGAGTCTGTCTGTCTCCGTGTGTGTATATTTGTCCTCTCACCTCGAGCAGTCGTGCCCGCTCCATCCTGGACTACATTGACACCGGTTAGGCCTGATACACCTTCCACCATTCAGACAGGGCGACAAGCACACCGCTGTGAAAACACACGCACTGTCAAGACCTCTGTAAACCCTTCATTCAACACGAACAAGCTCGCACACACCCACTCGCCCACACACAAACACACACAGGTGTGGACACACACACACACACATTCAGTAAATGTCATTATCAGGATCTCAACTACAAGACTTCCTCATAATAAAACACGTTCCCTGGTAGAACCCTTATAGTCCGCCACAGTGGAGATAATACCCATAAAATCATGGAAATTGTTCCAATGATTTTTCCACCATAAAGTTTTCAAATGAAGACGTTTTCGCATGAGTAATCAATGACACAGGCGAAATGGTGAATGCAGTCATTCCTCTGTGCAGCATGACTTGTGCTCACCCTTTTTCTAGGTACACTTACATATGGAAAGAGCATATGGAAAGAGCATATGGAAAGAGCATATGGAAAGAGGGCCTGTGACGAGACTTCCACTTTTGGACGTTAACAAGGTGACACTCTTACTTAACTCCTCCTCATTTACAGGATTGGTTGAACAGTGCAGAGAGAACCTCCACCGACAGTTTGTTTTTTCTTCCTGTCGAAACCAGTGGAGAGGATCTACAGTTGAAGTCGGAAGTTTACATACACTTCGGTTGGAGTCATTAAACTAATTTTTCAACCACTCCACAACTTTCTTGTTACAAACTATAGTTTTGACAAGTCGGTTAGAACATCTGCTGTGTGCATGACACAAGTCATTTTTCCAACAATTGTTTACAGATGATTTCACTTATAATTCACTGTATCACAATTCCAGTGGGTCAGAAGTTTACATACACTAAATTGACTGCCTTTAAACAGCTTGGAAAATTCCAAAAAATGATGTCATGGCTTTAGAGACAATTGGAGGTGTACCTGTGGATGTATTTCAAGGCCTACCTTCAAACTCAGTGCCTCTTTGCTTGACATCATAGGAAAATCAAAAGAAATCAGCCAAGACCTCAGAATTTCCAAACGCCTAAAGGTACCACGTTCATCTGTACAAACAATAGTACGCAAGAATAAACACCATGGGACCACGCAGCCGTCATACCACTCAGGAAGGAGACGCATTTTGTCTCCTATAGATGAATGTACTTTGGTGCGAAAAGTGCAAATCAATCCCAGAACAACAACAAACGACCTTGTGAAGATGCTGGAGGTAACAGTTACAAAAGTATATATCCACAGTTAAACGAGTCCTATATCGGCATAACCTGAAAGGCCGCTCAGCAAGAATGAAGCCACTGCTCCAAAACTGACATAAAAAAGCCAGACTACGGTTCGCAACTGCGCACGGTGACAAAGATTGTGCTTTTTGGAGAAATGTCCTCTGGTCTGATGAAACAAAAATAGAACTGTTTGACCATAATGACAATTGTTATGTTTGGAGGAAAAATGGGGGAGCCTTGCAAGCCAAAGAACACCATCCCAACCGTGAAGCACAGCGGTGGCAGCATCATGTTGTGAGGGTGCTTTTCTGCAGGAGGGACTGGTGCTCTTCACAAAATAGATGGCATCATGAGGTAGGAAAATTATGTGGATATATTTAAGCAACATCTCAAGACATCAGTCAGGAAGTTAAAGCTTGGTCACAAATGGGTCTTCCATGACCCCAAGCATACTTCCAAAGTTGTGGCAAAATGGCTTAAGGACAACAAAGTCAAGGTACTGGAGTGGCCATCACAAAGTCCTGGCCTCAATCCTATAGAAAATTTGTGGGCAGAACTGAAAAAGCGTCTGCGAGCAAGGAGGCCAACAAACCTGACTGAGTTACACCAGCTCTGTCAGGAGGAATGGGCCAAAATGTTACCAAATACTAATTGAGTGTATGTAAACTTCTGACCCACTGGGAATGTAATGTACATGGCGCCAAAGTGTCTCCTGACCCCTCCTGTCTCAGCCTCCAGTATTTATGCTGCAGTAGTTTATGTGTCGGGGGGCTAGGGTCAGTTTGTTACATCTGGAGTACTTCTGTCTTATCCGGTGTCCTGTGTGAATTTAAGTATGCTTTCTCTCTTTCTCTCGGAGGACCTGAGCCCTAGGACCATGCCTCAGGACTACCTAGCATGATGACTCCTTGCTGTCCCCAGTCCACCTGGCCGTGCTGCTGCTCCAGTTTGAACTGTTCTGCCTGCGGATATGGAACCCTGACCTGTTCACCGGACGTGCTACCTGTCCCAGACCTGCTGTTTTCAACTCTCTAAAGACAGTAGGAGTGGTAGAGATACTCTTAATGATCGGCTATGAAAAGCCAACTGACATTTACTCCTGAGGTGCTGACTTGCTGCAACCTCGACAACTACTGCGATTATTATTATTTGTTCATGCTGGTCATTTATGAACATTTGAACATCTTGGCCATGTTCTGTTATAATCTCTACCCGGCACATCCAGAAGAGGACTGGCCACCCCTCATAGCCTGGTTCCTCTCTAGGTTTCTTCCTAGGTTTTGGCCTTTCTAGGGAGTTTTTCCTAGTCACTGTGCTTCTACACCTGCACTGCTTGCTGTTTGGGGTTTTTGGCTGGGTTTCTAGGCTGGGTTTCTGTACAGCACTTTGAGATATCAGCTGATGTACGAAGGGCTATATAAATACATTTGATTTGATTTGATGAGAGAAATAAAAGCTGAAATAAATCATTCTCTCTACTATTATTCTGACATTTCACATTCTTAAAATAAAGCGGTGATCCTAACTGACCTAAGACAGGGAATCTTTACTAGGATTAAATGTCAGGAATGGTGAAAAACTGAGTTGAAATGTATTTGGCTAAGGTGTATGTAAACTTCCGACTTCAACTGTATATGTAGTTTCAGGTGTTTCTTTTACACCTGCTACGTTAAATTACATGATCACCATTAGTAGTGCTTTCCACATTCATATTCTCCTGAAATGCATACAAAAACTACATTCACACAGAAAGAGGACATGAGCAAAGATGCAATGGAAAAGAAGAGACATTAGTTTCTTGGTTTCAGTATTAACCACATCCACATTGAGAGGAGGATGTCATCGTGTGTGGAAAAACCAAAGCACGGTAACATACTGTACATCAGACGTTGTGATGTCGCCACTCACTGACAATGCCTTAGTAAATGCCCCTCAGGGATTGGTACAGTTGAATAGAATTGAACAGTAAGCCTAACAATCAGAGAGGTAGTCTGTTTCCGGACAGGGTCAGGTTTCTGTCCATGCTTCTATGATGATTGCAGCGTTTGCTTTGGGCTCTGTTAAGGAACAATGACTTTCACAGCAAACACATCGGTTTTCATGTGCGCAGCATTACTGCTGCAACAGTAGCTTACAGTGTGACTCGCACTGACACAGACCGAATGGGTGGATAAGTACCTCTGATCATTAATTCATTCTCTCCCTGATGTCATCAACACTTAAAAAACAGTTTCTCACCAATCATTACCAGCCTATAATAATATTCAGTATATTTTAGACAGATGTCTTAAGTCAGCAATTAAGTCCTATTACTTATTTTAAGATTTTTTTAAAAGAAAAATCTTAGTTATTTCAGGCTACACTTTTGTCACATTTGTGACATCTCAAAGTAAGTTTAGTTTCATGCTTTTTGCTTCACTGCTTTAATCAGTGACAGCCTGTTGACATTCTGTACAGTATCTAACACTGTCGCCATAGAGGCAACAAGATAATATTTTCCGTACAAATGTCTTATCAAACATTCCATACAAGTTAAGGCCCCCTACAGAAAGTCAATGGGAGACATCACAAAATGGTAGGGAAACCTCAGGTGAGCAAGTATATAAGAGAAGGACCTGTCTTACGTCACTGAGCTCCTCACACACACTCCTCACACACACACACGCACGCACGCACGCACGCACACACACACACACACACACACACACACACACACACACACACACACACACACACACACACACACACACACACACACACACACACACACACACACAGCACACACAGCACACACAGCACATACACACACACAGCACATACACACTCACCGCTGTGGCAGCGCGTCCCCATCCAGCCCTTGGGACACTCACACTGATAGGGCGCCACACACCTCCCACCGTTCAGACACGGCAGGATGCAGATCGCTGTGATTTGATTGGACGAACACAAACAGAAACAGAAAGTCATCATTTGTCCTTCACCTCACTGACTAGGCCTATGTGGTCATTCACCACAGGCAAGCTGTGTCAAAAGAGCAGCCTTCTCTCTGGCTACGTCCAAAATGACACCCTATTCCTTACATAGTGTATGTACTACCCTACTGAATAGAAATATAAACGCAACATGTAAAGTGTTGGTCATATGTTTCATGAGCTGAAATAAAGATCCCAGAAATGTTCCATATACACAAAAAGCTTTTAATTATTTTTATGCACAAATTTGTTTGCATCCCTGTTAGTGTGCATTTCTCTTTTCCCAAGATAATCCATCCACTTTACAAGTGTGGCATATCAAGAAGCTGATTAAACAGCATGACCATTACACAGGTGCACCTTGTGCTGGGAGAATAAACGGCTACTCTAAAATGTGCAGTCCTGTCACACAACACAATGACACAGATGTCTCAAGTCCACTGTAGCTGTTGGTAGGGAATGGAATGTTAATTTCTCTACCATAATTAATCTTCAACGTCGTTTTAGAGAATTTGGCAGTACGTCCAACCGGCCTCACAACCGCAGACCACGTGTAACCACACCAGCCCAGAACCTCCACATCTTGCTTCTTCACCTGCGGTATCGTATGAGACCAGCCACCTGGACAGCTGATGTCTGTTTGCACAACTGAAGAATTTCTGCACAAACTGTCAGAAACCATCTCAGGGAAGCTCATCTGTGTGCTCGTCGTCCTTAACAGGGTCTTGACTTGACTGCAGTTCAGCATCGTAACCAACTTCAGTGGGCAAATGCTCACCTTTGATGGCCACTGTCATGCTGGAGAAGTATGCTCTTCACGGATGAATCCCGGGTTTCAGCTGTACCGGGCAGATGGCAGACCATGTATATGGCGTCGTGTAGGCGAACGGTTTGCTGATGTCAACGTTGTGAACAGAGTGCCCCATGGTGGCGGTGGGGTTATGGTATTGGCAGGCGTAAGCTACGGATATCGAAGACAATTGTATTTTATCGATGGCAATTTTAATGCACAGAGATACCGTGACGAGATCCTAAGGCTTATTGTCGTGTCATTCATCCAACGCTGTTAAGATAATGGGCATAATGCCAACCCCGAGATGGCGCTAGTGGGGCACATATCTAGGATATATAAACAGGTGCATTATGAGTGTCTGATTAGGATGTCGTGACCTGTAACATGTAATACCTGACTAAAGGATTATGGAAAAGAAGAAAGATTCATTTTTAACACGTGAACAAACTCAAGCAGAGGTGTGTGGTCAATATGTTGTGAGACTGCGTCAATTGTCTGATTCATGTGATTTCAGGTCAACGATCAGAGACAGACTGGTGATTGGCTGTAAAAATAAGAGTAAGAGCAAGCATGCTGCGTGAACCACAACCTACGCTGACTTAAGCCATAGATATATATGCAGAGCAAGCAAACAGACGCAAATCCAATTAAAAAAGATGAACACTGTCCCTGAACAGGCAGAATCTGTCAATTATACCACTCAGAACAAATACAGAGACCATGTTGATTAAAAAAAATAAAAATGGAAACATAATTCCTCGGACAGTGATGCAAGGCGGAAAAATTCTAAAGATGTGTTCATGTACTGTGGATCAACACACGCAAGAGCGAATATCCGGTTATATGCTAATTCTGCGGGGGGAAAACGATTTTGCTAAAGTGTGCAGACAAAGTAAGCCTGTCAATCTACTATAACAAGATACATGCCGTGATCATAATGATGATGAAGAAGCAGACATGCTAGACATGACAGATGTCAATTCTGTTCAAAGATAAAGGATTTACAAACTTAAAGCTTGCCCCACTGACATGTGATAACTGTGATTATGATCCGACCAGGATGGAGATACAAAGCTACAACCAACCAAGCAAGACAAGGCTAAGGCTGTACCATGGCAGGGGAGTGTGAACTACAAGCAAATCATGATGGGGAAACATATGTGCTAAAGTCCCAAGTGGTGAAAACCTTGCAAAAAATTCTCCTTTCAGCAGAAACGTGTGAAAGCCAATAAAGATGTGATGTGGGCATGACATTCTCAACATGATGCTGCATTGGAGCAAATCGAGAAATTGAGGTAATACTGAGGCACTATGACCTCTGAGGAAGTGACCCTACAATGTGACGCACATTCAGCGAAGAAAAAGAGATGAAAATTTAAACAGAGAGAGAGAGAGAGAGGGGTATTTGGATCTTACGTATTTTCACTGTCGTATTAGAATGGTATGAAGTGCTCGAGCTAATTATATATGAAAACGAAGATGTTAAGATAATGGGCATAATGCCAACCCAAAGATGGCGCTAGTTTAAAAAAATATATTTTTTACCTTTATTTAACTAGGCAAGTCAGTATTTTCAATGACGGCCTAGGAACAGTGGGTTAACTGCCCTCAGGGGCAGAACGACAGATTTGTACCTTGTCAGCTCGGTGATTTGATCTTGCAACCTTTCGGTTACTAGTCCAACGCTCTAACCACTAGGCTACCTGCCGCTAGTGGGGCACCTATCTAGGATATAGAGTACCAGTCAAAAGTTTGGGCACACTTGCTCATTTAAGGGTTTTTCTTTATTTTGAATATTTTCTACATCATAGAATAATAGTGAAGACATCAAAACTAGGAAATAACACATATGGAATCATGTAGTAACCAAAAAAGTGTTAAAGAAATTTAAATATATTTTATATTTGAGATTCTTCAAAGTTCTTCCACCTGTTGCCTTGATGACAGCTTTGCACACACTTGGCACTTTTCATCAGAACCCAATCAAGGAGTGCTCTATATACTGTGAATAGGGTGCCATTTCGGACTCAACCCCTCTCACTTGGGGAAAACAATGCACAAAAAGGACGTGAAAAGATTTCACACAGATGGGGATTGGGAATCTCTTTAACTATGCAAAGTTAATCTAGTCAAAGAGAGTGAATTTCCCAGAGTCAGTGAAACAGTGTAGGCCTTCTCATGGCTGCAGTTTGGATCCACTTTCTCTAACGCAGACTCTTTGGTTGTAGGGAGTAAGATCCAAATACCCCCCCTCTCTCTCTCTCTCTCTCTGTTTAAATTCTCATCTCTTTTTCTTAATTTGCTACCTCTCTCTCGCACACTTGCTCACTCTAGTTCTTTCTCTCTCCCTCTATTATTACAATATTATGTTATTCATGTATTATTACAATATTGTATTACAGTATTATTACAATATTGTATTACAGTATTATTACAATATTATATTATTATTACAATATTATATTATTACAGTATATTACAATATTATATTATTACCATATATTACAATATTATATTATTACAGTATTATTACAATACTGTATTATTACAATATTATATTATTACAGTATTATTACAATACTGTATTATTACAATATTATATTATTACAGTATTATTACAATACTATATTATTACAATATTATATTATTACAGTATTATTACAATATTACAGAACAGAGAAAAAATATATAATAATTTGCAATTACATTGAATTAAAGTTATAATAATATTGATTAGAGAATAGAGTGCAGTGCGTTTGAGATTGCTATAGTGAGAAATCTAATAAGCGACTATCACTCTTACTTTGAGAGACATTATGTGCATTTCCTAGGCACATTTTCAATTACTGGAAATCACATGACATTATTTCCCCAAAACGATTGATGGAAGTGCATGCTGAGTCATAATGGAAGCAGAGAGCTGAGTAAGTGTTATGAATTTGATGAATAATGACTAAATAATGTACACATTTAATTAGAACTATAACTAATTGAATTCTACCCTGTTTCACTATATCTGATTAATAGTGTTAGTTCATAAGAAAGAGGTTATGTAGCATGAACAAGGAGTAATTCAAAATAATAAACACATCTCCAACTAGGTTGGAGGGGGGGAAGAGAGGAATGCATGTGTGTGCCTAACGAAAACAAAGAGGTTCCTTAACCTATGTTTGAACCAACCCAGCTATAACTCTGTGAAGATAAAATGAGACAGCGAGAGCCCCTCCAGGTTTTCCGTATCTGGGAGGGACTGGAAATATCAGCTAAGTGGTAATAAACTGTGGTGAGACTTCGGGAGATAATCCAGATATAGTGTGTAATGTGTGTTATTGGGTTGGAATGGACTTTTGAAGCCTTTGTCCTTGTCTGAGAGAAGGAGGGACATTTAAACGCTGACGAAATGTGAGGTATATAAACCAATGTACATGGCATTATGACCAGAGCTCTCGGAAATAAACCCTACTGATTCATTTTGAGACTGATCTTGTCAATTTTACGCAAATAAGAACCATACAAATTCTTATAAATGGACAAAGTGTATTGCTTTGTTACAATTGAATTGGTTAATGAACATATAGGAATGAAATTCCTCCAACAGAAAGTCTGAAAGATTCACAATACCCAGTGTGTCTATTTTTGTGTAGATACACAGTGTTTGTAATACAGCAACTCACTCTATTACAGGGAGACTGTCTGTTTTTGTTTCTAGTCTGCCCATCCATCCAAAATAAATGTGATTGATTGATAGATTGATTTCTAATACTTACGTTCCTCACACAGTCTGCCCATCCACCCCTCAGGACAGGAACAGGTGTTGGGTCTCTGACACACCCCTCCGTTCAGGCACTGTAGCCAACACACCGCTGGAGAGGAAAGGACACACACATCTTATTAAAGCCAAAATACTGACACATCCTCCAAACAGTCCCCATCTCACAAGTGTGTAGATCAGGGGTGGGCAACTCCAGTCCTCGAAGGCCTGATTGGTGTCACAGTTTTGCCCCAGCTCCAGCTAACACACCTGACTCCAATAATCACCTAATCTTCCGTTTAGAATGCGATTTGATTAAATCAGCTGTGTTTGCTAGGGATGGAGAAAAAGTGTGACACCAATCACGCCCTGGAGGACTGGAGTTGCCCACCCCCGGTATAGACCGTAGAGAAAGCATTCAGTTAAAATAGCTCATCTTGTAGAAACGAGAACATTTTACTGGTAGCCATGCTGTGATGGGGCCTTGACCATGCCGACTTCATGCACTGGGATAAAGATAGCATTCATAAAGACAGCATTCCTTTATAGAAACGGTTCAATTCATAGCTGATGGTGCCTTAGACACAGGCATCACTGGACAACCCTGCTATCTAGTATGTCAAAGTCAAGTGAGTGGAGTGGTGAATGTGCTCAGTACAAGTGACTGGAGAAGTGGAGGGGAGGGCACGCAAGCTGTCAGGAGTAGAGGATGCCCTCCTTTGAGGACGCAGCGGTAAGGGTGCATTCTCTCTACCTCTGCAGGCGGGAGGGGGGGTCCAGGTCCCGTTCTCCAGACACACACTTCTGCTGTGGCCCTCCATGGCGTACCCTCCGAAACACGAGTACATCGCCACGTCCCCGAACTGGAACACCGCCCCCCGCACCACCCCGTGGGCCACGTGGCGAGGGGGGCCGCAGGAGACCCCTGTGCCGAAACGGACGGACAGCCCCTCTGGTTACTTACAACTCATTTGGGCCACATGTTATGTACATGTTATCACATGCCTTTAAACTAATTAAACTACTGTGCTTGAAATAATGGACCAATTGCTTCATATTTTCCCTTCGATAGAACCACCTGGCTATAAAGTTCACGTTGAAGGGAAAGTATGAATGCCATGCAAAGATGTGTTAAATGATGTGTTTGTGACTCTACAGTCTGCGTTCTTGTAAGAAAATCCTGAAAGCAAACCAATGAGAATCGGTTAGCGTTGGAGCCGACAGGGGAGTCCTCAAAAAGCAAGAGCCAGGCAGACATGCAAATACATCGACATCCACACGCCACACCATACCAAACAGCATTGTACTGTAAACCAACAGTATCACCCACCAACAAGCGTGAAAAGTTAGAGAGAATTAAAACACAATGGAAACCATAGCAGCTAGAAGCCCTTAAGGAGTTACAAACATGCTATGAAAGCAGCTGATCTACTTAATGTCTAACCCATTCACCCAGCCTAACACGCTGCCCCCACAGAGACAAAGGAGAGGAGGTGATGGGAAAAGTACAACAGAAAATAGTATGGCTCCATGCTCAATGCCCAGCAGGAAGGTCATGTGGACAGCATAGGACACCGAATGTGTGGTGGATCTTTTATGTCGATGAATAGTGTTTGAGGGATTTCTAAAACTGCTATGTTATGAATCGATTCACTTCTGGATAGTAAAAAAAAAGGTTTCGAAAAAACAGTGGACTTGATTCAGGATCATGACCCAAATTATCCCAGAGAGAGACCAGTATATCACCTAAGCCACTGCACAGATGCCTCTTTGTACAAGTACATACCAATCCCCACCCTTCATAGGAGAAACACAAGCTTGGAAGCGAACACAGCAACAGTGTCAGCGATTTCCCCCTGTGAATCATGTTTGCATCATCTTTGCTCGTTTACACTTTTCTAACCACTGTGTTGTGGGTTCAGAACGACATGGGATTCATTACGTAAGCAGCTAAAACTGCTAAAAACATGCCTGTGTGGTTTTGACATGTTATGTTCATGGGTCAAGGCATGTATAGGTACGTTTCATAACCACTCGTGTGAGAATACAATGTGTTTCTCTTGACATCGGACTGTCTTATGGCCTGTAGGGAACGTGGAGTGATAATAGGAGTCGAAGAAAGAACTGGATCTCTTTTCAGGTCATTATTGTAAAAGAGAACGTGTTCTCAATGACTTACAGTTGAAGTCGGAAGTCTACATACACTTAGGTTGGAGTCATTAAAACTAGTTTTTCAACCACTCCACAAATGTCTTGTTAACAAACAATAGTTTTGGCAAGTCGGTTAGGACATCTAGTTTGTGCATGACACAAGTCATTTTTCCAACAATTGTTTACAGACAGATTATTTCACTTATAATTCACTGTATCACAATTCCAGTGGGTCAGAAGTTTACATACACTAAGTTGACTGTGACTTTAAACAGCTTGGAAAATTCCAGAAAATGATGTCATGGCTTTAGAAGCTTCTGAAAGGCTAATTGACATCATTTGAGTCAATTGGGGGTGTATCTGTGGATGTATTTCAAGGCCTACCTTCAAACTCAGTGCCTCTTTGCTTGACATCATGAGAAAATCAAAATAAATCAGCCAAGACCTCAGAAAAAAATTCTGGTTCATCCTTGGGAGCAATTTCCAAACGCCTGAAGGTCCCATGTTCATCTGTACAAACAAGTAGGAACACCATGGGACCACGCAGCCATCATACCGCTCAGCAAGGAGACGCGTTCTGTCTCCTAGAGATGAATGTACTTTGGTACGAAAAGTGCAAATCATTCGCAGAACAACAACAAAGGACCCTGTGAAGGTGCTGGAGGAAACAGGTACAAAAGTATCTATATCCACAGTAAAACGAGTCCTATATCGACATAGCCTGAAAGGCCGCTCAGCAAGGAAGAAGCCACGGCTCTAAAAACCGACATAAAAAAGTCAGACTACGGCTTGCAACTGCACATGGAGACAAAGATCGTACTTTTTGGAGAAATGTTCTCTGGTCTGATGAAACAAATATAGAATTGTTTGGCCATAATGACCATCATTATGTTTGGAGGAAAAAGGGGGAGGATTGCAAGCTGAAAAACACCAACCGTGAAGCACGGGGGTGGCAACATCATGTTGTGGGGGTGCTTTGCTGCAGGAGGGACTGGTGTACTTCACAAAATACATGGCATCACGTGGAAGGAAAATTATGTGGATATATTGAAGCAACATCTCAAGACATCAGTCAGGAACTTAAAGCTTGGTCGCAAAATGGGTCTTCCAAATGGACAATGACCCCAAGCACACTTCCAAAGTTGTGGCAAAATGGCTTAAGGACAACAAAGTCAAGGTATTGGAGTGGCCATCACAAAGCCCTGACCTCAATCCTATAGAAAATGTGTGGGCAGTGTGGGCAGAACTGAAAAAGGGTGTGGTAAGTAAGGAGGACTACACCAGCTCTGTCATAAGGAATGGGACAAAATTCACCCAACTTATTGTGGGAAGCTTGTGGAAGGCTACCCAAAACGTTTGACCTAAGTTAAACAATTTAAAAGCAATGCTACAAAATTCTAATTGAATGTATGTAAACCTCTGACCCACTGGGAATGTGATGAAAGAAATAAAAGCTGAAATAAATCATTCTTCCTAACTGACCTAAGACAATTTTTACTAGGATTAAATGTCAGGAATAGTGAAAAACTGAGTTTAAATGTATTTGGATAAGGTGTATGTAAACTTCCGACTTCAACTGTACCTGGTTAAATAAAGGGAAAACAGTATATTGGAGTGGGCTCCCACCTGGGAAACCACTGAAAAACAATATTTTTGTATTTTCATCTGCATTAGTCCACTATTGATACAGTCCCAAAAAGTTTTGCATGTCAGCAGTCACATTTTCAAGATATTGAACTTTTAAAGTATTACCGGCCACATCATCATGATGATGCAAAATGCAACAAAATCAATATGATGACTCATACTCAACAGTCTTCATCTCAGTAACTCATATCTAATCTGTCAGAGCTACCTTCTGGAACATGAATGTTACCACCTAGGCTGCGTCTGAAATTAACTTCATAGTGCACTACTGTTAAAACAAGGGCCCATAGGGCTCGGGTCAAAAGTAGTACGCTATATAGGGAACAGGGTGCCATTTGGGACACAGACTAGAGAACACACTTGATGGCTGTACTGTTTTTATGGCTGTTCTTCTTTTTGATAAACCAATAACCTTAAAGTGTACCAGGGGAAGGGATGGTGAGAGAATGAAAGAGACATTAAGATTAAATTCCTCTATGTTGACCTAGAGTGGTACCTTATCTTGAAATCCTCGTCTCGTTCCAATGTCAATATCCCGGTTGGGACGTGATAATAAAAGACTAATATGTGAGGGGTTGGTGTAGTCGACCTACCAGTCATATCTTACATTGCTGACCAGACACTCTCGGAGTAGTGCACTATGTTGTCATGATGTGGTAGGTTTTGGTGTTAAGGCTTTCATTCAAGCCCTGCACTAACATACCTGATTCGACTAAACCTTTGTTTTCGTAGTTTAAATGGTTTACCATTATCTTTATCTAACCATGTCAATTAAGGTAATTGAGAACACATTCTCTTTTACAATAACGACCTAATCAGGTATGTTAGCACTGGGCTGGAACAAAACCATGCTCCCCAAGTGGATATCCAGGACCAGAACCCGGATTAAAGAACAATAGTTTAAAGTGTATCTACTCACTCTCACAGACAGTGCTGACTGGGATCCATGTCTGGTCTGTCCTACAGGTGATGGTGGCGGTGCCCTTGGCCTGGTGACCCATGGGACAGGCGGGCGGTAACGACTGGCCCACATAGAACAGCTGTTTAGAGGTGTTCACACCCCCACCGCTCACCTTCCATCCCGGGGGAGGGGGACACGGCTTGGCTGCATGGGGAGACCCAGAGTATAGTAGTATTGGAATACACTATAGACAGGTTTGACAAGTGTCTATGTGGGTAAAATGTTTGTGAGAAGAATACCAGTTGGAGACAACTCATGCTTATGCATAAGAGTATAATGGCGGATTACAGACAGGTTCGGCATAAGCCCAGGTGCTACGTCGAAATGTCATACCAAGGTGTGTAAATGTTTGTGAGACTATGCAAGCTGTGTGCTCAGTGCTCTTAATGATATTATTTTCAGGTCGTTAGCTACTGACGAAGTCAGTTTTGAAACAGCATGTGAAAGAGTGATGATGTTGCACAGTATCCCAATCGACTGTGCTGACCCTCCCCTACGTCTGTGGTCTGTGTAAACTGAATGTGAGGTGTAGAAACACAACCGGTACCTCTGGTTGGTTTCAAACAGTCAGCGTGTAAATTGGGAAACAATTATACAACGGGGTATGTCTAATCCTGAATGCTGATTGGTTAAAACCTCATTCCAGCCAGTGTCTATTCCACAAGTTACCACCGGCTAAATCTACAATGTTAAAATGCCTATTTGCTCTGTTCCAGATTGTAAACAAATACAAAGAACAGACCCTGAGATAAACTTATAAAATAAAACCAGCAGCATGGATTGGCTCCTTTATTTTGTCTATGAATAGGGCCAGGAGGTATCCCTGACCATGTGACCTATCCCAGAAAAACTTAGTTGTGATGTTGTAGTGATGTTGGTTTGTCTCAAAGTCTTACGTTGACAGAAGGGGAAGGTGGAGCTCCATGTCCCGTCTCCCATACACACCACCAGAGTATCCCCCTGTAGGGCGTAGCCTTTATCACACTGAAACGCAACAGCACGCCCGGTGGTCAGGCTCTGCTCCTGCACCCTGCCATTCAACAGCTCCTTGGGGATGTCACAACCCTGGCCAACTGATAGGAGAGGGAGAAAGAGAGGTAGAGGAAGGGAAAGAGAGAAAGGGAGAGATATGGAGAGCAAATTGATTATGATTATTTTCCATGGTCTATTTCAAATGCTCGAGTAGATGACAAGTTGCCCGTCTTAAATGCCTTAGAGGACAATATGATAAACCTGGAATAACGTGCCATCCACACCTTTACATGTTGGTGCAGGCAGGCTCCATGTTCCATTGGCCAGACAGGTGAGGTTCTGTGGGCCAACCAGATGTAAGCCAGGGTTGCACACGTAGCTGACGTTGCCCTGGTACGCTTCGTCCGATGTCTGTACCTCTGCATTCTCCACAGAGGGAGGTGGGCCACATGATACAGCTGAGGACACAGAACATTTGGATGTGGAAAACAGTCATCATTTCTGCTAAATTGGTGCATTTAAACGTATTCAATCACGCACGTTCTTACTGTATGGAAATTGACACGAAGGAACAATTCCATTCTATATCAAAACTCACAGACACGTGCGTGCACACACACACACTTACTGACGCACGTAGGCTGAGCCCCACTCCATGTTCTGTCTCCTTGACAGGTCTGTACAGAGTCTCCCTGTAATAGAGTGAGTAGCTGTATTACAGACACTGTGTATCTATACAAAAATAGACACACTGGGAATTGTGAATCTATCTGCTAACACAGACTCACAAAGCTCTCTCTGCTTCCATTATGACTCAGCATGCACTTTCATTGATAGTTTTGGGGAAATAATGTCATGTGATTTCCAGTAATAGGTCATGTTTCATGGTACCACTTGTCACCAGAGGACGGCAGAGACGTCCCAGAGACATTAACGACACTCAGGCGCGCCCTATTTACTCATTATGATTTTGCTGTTAAAAGAGGCGTGTCCTTTGCTGAAGCTTTGAATTGTGGGCCATGTGCACTTGTCGCCTGAGTGAGTTTTCAAGACATAGTGTTTGTTGTTTTCCCAGTGTTACTGCGATTCTTCCGTTATCGTTTCTCAGTAAAGTATTATGTTTATCCTTAGTCACTGATTCCTCGTCTGGTCTCTTCTCTGCACCTGGGTCCAACCTCACCACGTCACAAAATGTGCCTAGGTAATGCACATAATGTGTTTGGCAGTCTCTCAGGTTTCACCCAAAGTAAGAGTGATAGTGACATTTATTCGATTTCTCACTATAGCAATCTCAAATCTACCATGATGCATTGCACTCTATTCTCTATCAAAATATAATTATAATTCATATTATTATAACTTTGATTCAATGTAATTCCACCCTCAACGCCAGAGGATTAAAAACTCCAATAGGCCTATTTCCTGTCGAATCATGGCTCGTATTATAATCATACAATCATTTTATCCCAAATTGAAGCAAAATATTCTCTGTTTTGTAATAATACTCTATAATATTGTAATAATACTGCAATAATATAATATCGTGATGGTATAATATTGTGTCAGACATTACCTTCATCTCAAACCCAGGCAGGCAGGTGTACAAGACAATGTCTCCGTAGCTGTAACTGTCCCCTTCAGTGATGCCATGTGGAAGAAGAGGAGGTTTCTCACAAACTACCAGACCACAGGAGACAGAGGACAGGCCTGGAGACCAGCTACCACCTAGCTACAGTACAACATAAAGAAAGAGTCATGAAATGAATTCATATTCAGTAAACATTTAGCTAAATCACATGAAACGAATGATGTGAATAACCCAGTAGTCAAAATAAAAGGTGATAAAATCGACCAGAGGTAAAGTTTGACTAGGTTCTGTTTGTTATTTTTCAGTGTTTAGATGATGGACTTTTCGACCAAAACATCAATGCAATTGATGAAAAAAAAAATGTCACCACAATTTTTGTTGTTGACACAGTAGCAGTCTCACTTGGCACTCTGCCAGGTCTGGTCCCTGCAGGATGAACCCCGTTGGGCAGGAGAGGGTGACTACCCCCCCAACCGGGGTGAGGTCCTCCCCCGTGACCATGACGTGGGTGGGGAGGTTGGCAGGGAGCGGGCACGGAGCGGGGCGGCACCTGATGCTTTGTTTAGACCAGGTGCCCTCAGACTGACAGCTCAGAGAGTCAGACTGGCTGGACAGCTCATACCCCTCATCACACCTAGAAAGAGGGGGGTAAGAGGGATATTAAGTACCATACTATCTACTTGAATAGTGGTACTTCTCTAACACAAAGATTGGACAAATAAGAGACAGAAGTTCACATTCACCTGTATTGTATCTGGCTCCCAAAAGTGAATGTCTCTCCCACCACCTGAGCATGGGGCACAGGAGTTGGAGCTCCACAAGAGACGGGCTCACAGCTGATCCTCACCTCCCCCCACCTGCCTTCCCTACCACAGGTAACATGGGGATAGGAACCCTTCATCTGGTAACCTGGTCTGCACCTGTAGGTGACAGTGTCAGCTGCAGTGGCGCCGCCGCCCTGCTGGACAGCGTGCGGTATTGTAGGCGGGGTGGCCACGCACCTCCCCCGGCCACACACAGGAACACCTGGGCTCCACAACCCGCCCTTCTCACACGTTGCCGTTGATGGGCCCAGGATCTTGTAGCCCTCATCACAGTGGAAGGAGATCCGGTCACCGCAGGCGTGGTCGCGCCCCAGCACCACCCCGTATTTTAACACTGGAGGGGTGCAGAGGCAGGGGAGGCACTCTGGTACCGTCCCAACCCAGTGGCCCTGGGCAGAACAGCGGAGGACGGGGTCTCCGACAACCTCGTACCCGTCGAAACACACGTACTCTACGACATCATCGTAGTTGAAGCTGGAGCCATTGAGGAACCCGTGACTGATGTCCTGCGGCGGGTCACAGGCAATGATGTCACAGCGAGGGGCAGGGCCTTCCCCCCAGAGTCCATCCCCGCGACACAATCGTGTGGGGTTGCCGCCGCTGAGGCTGTACCCCTCCTCGCACTTGTACCACACCTCATGACCGTAGCCAAAGTCAGAGCCCAAGACTTGACCATTTTGGATGGATGTTGGTCTGCCACAGTTTGCTGGGCGGCATTCAGGTGACCCTTGACTCCATGTGCCATCGGCCTGACACACACTAACAGAGGGGCCTTGTAGGAGCAATCCAGCCCTACAGCTCAGCTCAACCTGTTTGCTAAACGTATATTCCTTCCCCTTCACAGTGACATCACTAGGGACGACTGGAGAGCCACATAAGATAGGCTCACACCACGGCTTCTCACCATCCCACCTAGCGTCTGCCTGACAGGTCCTGGTGTCGCCGCCCCTCAGGTTGAACCCGGAATTACACTCGTAGTGCAACACCCCCAGATACAGGAAGGAATCCACATGGTTCGAGCCGTTATCAATGTTGCCCGGGTCATCGCAGCTTATAGGTCGGCAGACAGGTGGTACGTCGCTCCACTGTCGGCCCGCCACACACTGTCTGACTGACTCTCCCTCTAACTCGTATCCCTGCTCACAGCTGTACTTCACCAGGCTGCCCAGGGTTGTGTCTGTGATGTTCACAGAACCGTGGTCCGGGCTTGACGGCTCTTCACACTCTGCAGGGACACACATCGGAGCCGTCCCATTCCATCCACCATCCTCCAGGCACACCAAGGTCGTAGGGGCTGTAAGTTCGTAGCCCTTGTGGCAGCGGTACACTATCACAGTCCCATGCAGGAAGCGCATATCCATGAGTGAAAATGCCATTGTAGCGCCACCTATAAGCTTGGAGGTTATAGCTGCGTCCCTGCCGGCAAGCTCTGCGTTCAGATCCAAGAGTCTCAAATAGTCGCCAAAGTCGATATGAGGAGGCAGGCCGCAGTCAGAGGGAACACAGACTGGGACAGAACTAGACCAACCGAACTCCTCGCAGGTGAGGTGGTTCTGGCCAACCAATTGGAAGCCGGGGAAACAACTGTAGAAGATGGTGACGCCGAATTTGTGGTCGAGTCCCTCCACGAAGCCATTGTCTATGGGGTTGGGCTGGGCGCAGTAGATCTGGACACACACAGGTGTTTCTTGATCCCACTGCCCGTTTGCCAGACACTTCAATGTCTCGGGGCCTTGGAGACGGTAACCACGGCGACAGGAGTAGGTGACAGCGTGGCTGAACTGCAGTTTGGTATACGCCACCTTCCCGTTGGGTATCTCTTTGGGAACGGAGCACTCGATTGGTCGACAAGAAGGCACGCCTCCAATCCATAACCCACTTTCACCACAGAGTACTGTAGCGTTGCCTACTAAAGTATAACCAGGTTTACAGCTGTAGAGGGCAGTGCTGAGATACATCAGTCCCTGAACGTCCACTATACCGTTAGCTATCTCTACAGGTTGGGGACACTCTACTGGTATACACTCTGGGACAGGGCTGCTCCAGTGTCCATCCGCCTGGCAGGTCACAGACCCCTCCTTCCTCAGAGTAAACCCGTCCATGCAGGAGTATCTCACCACCGAGCTGAAATAGGACGGGGCCGATAGCGGTGCTGACGATGGGTCGCCAAAGGCCACCTCGGGCGGCGGGCCGCAGAACACCTGCTTGCAGACGGGGAAGGTGTCATTCCACTCCTGGGCCGGGGTGCAGTGGAGGGTCCGGGCACCGTGAAGAACATACCCGTCCTCGCAGGACAGTTCCACAGTTCCGGAGTCAGAGTCTAGACTACGTAGAACCAGGTGGTTCTCCTCTAGGGGCGGCTCTGGACACTGGACCGGGGAGCAGTGTGGACGCCTCGATTTGTCCCACTTGCCATACTTCAGACACGTCCACACGGCGTCGCCAGCGATCTCGTAGCCCTCGTCGCAGACGTATTCGACCTTGCGGCCCACCTCAAAGACAGAGCCTCGGTATTGGCCATGCAGGATGCTGGGCGGGGGGTCGCAGGTCAGGAGGTGGCAGACGGGCGAGTCGCCGTTAGACCACTGACGGTTGGCCTGGCATAGTCGCACCGGACGGCCCGTTAGCCGGTAGCCGGCGTTGCATGCGTATGTCACCTTGCTGTTGAAGAAGAAACGGCCTTTGTTCTGTAGGGTGAAACACAAAAGAAGATGTTTTATTGTACAGCGAGGACACTTTGTTTTGACTGAGATTACGCAAGATCTCTTGCCAGAAGAAATGAGAAGGATATTTCTCTATGATTGAATTAGATGACCAAGAACAGGAACGAGTGGAAACAAAGTGGAAACTCTGAAATTGAACTTTTAGTTGTTTTTACTCAATTAATGGACTTACAAAATGTATAACATTTTTGTTTGTAATGATTACAGTTAATGTTTCTCCTTGACATGAATTTGAGAGGAGGAACAACGTACCTGGATGAATCCATTTTTGAGGGGCGGGGGGAAGGGGCAAGAGACAGGCTGACAGACAGGTAGGACCCCTCCCCACTCTCCATTGGCCTTACATGTCCTCCTCTTCTCCCCTCGGATCAGGAAACCCTTATCACAACTGTACGCCACCATTGCTCCAAAACTATAGTTGGTTCCACTCACATACCCCCTCTCGATGCCAGATGGTTTGGAGCACCGCACCGGCACGCAGCCCACATCGTATGGCGAGGGCATCCATTTCCCTCCAATCATGCATTTCAGCGTGGCGGTTGTGTTGAGGACGAAACCCTCTTCACATTTGTAGCTGACCTCTGTGTTGCTGGCATACTTGGGCTTATTGGCGGAGTCCAAGATGGCGTGGGGCAGGTCAGTCGGGCGCTGGCAGAAATTGGCAATGCAGTGAGGGTCCTCCTGGCCTTCGGGGGGTGCCCACACTCCCTGGGCGTTGCAGACCACCTTGAAATCAAATCAAATCAAACTTTATTTAACTGCATGAAAAAAAATTAACAACAAAATGAACGAGATCCAAACCAATGAAAGGGCAATAAAAGAGATGAATAACCTTAGAATTGTTGCCAGCGGTGTAGCCGTCTGTGCAGAAGTAGTTGGCCGTGTCGCCAAAGAGCTGGTGGCCGGCATGGGCAATGGCGTGGTCTATGGACGGGGGAGGGCCACAGGATCGGGGGACACACTGAGCGGAGGTAGGACTCCATTGGCCAGTTGACATGCACTCTCTGGTCTCTGGTCCAATCAGAGTGTATCTGTGGAGACAGACAATCAAATGTGGATTAGGACAGGAAGGAATAAATCCAACAAAAAATGAAAGTAAAGATACAAAATGGTATAGCACTACTACCTGTGCAACTACACACTGTAACAACTACTTGAACTGTAACTCGCCCTTGGCTCGAATTGCTGACGCATAGAGCCTGGTAACACTGTGCAACAAAGTGGGACTTGAAAAGGGTGTGGTTAAATTGAGTCGGGAGAGGGAGCGAGCATGCCACCATTTTTTGGGAAGCCCAATAACTTCTGAGTTCGGGCATATGAAGTTTATATGTGAAAACTATTTCTAAGATGCAATGTACGGGGGAGGGCTATGCTAATAGCCTGAGAGATCAGCCAATTAAAATCAGCGGTTGTTTCGTCCGCTTCTGCCATAGACTTCCAGTCAAGTCCCGCTCTGAGGCGCTGTGAAACCAGATGGTTCAACAGGGACGAGATTACTTGAACTGTGACTTTAATGGTGATGATGCTAACACTGAGGTAGTCGTGTTCAGCCAGGTCTTACAACACTTGAGAAGTGTTGCCTGGAATATACAAGGCCTCAATTAAGTCAACATACTAACTTGTATCCTAATGGAATATGGTTGAGTGTACATTATTTACCCTTCTTTGCAGATATAGTGCACCTTGCTGCCCAGGGCGTGGTCGTCCCCGATGGTCGCGGCGTCTCGGAGGGCAGGAGGGTCTCCACAGTGGATGCTGGCACACAAAGGAGCAGGGCTGCTCCACTCTCCTGACGCCTCACACACCACCTCCTCAGAGCCCTGCAGTCTTAACACATGCACACATTTTACACACAATATATCTATACTCATACACACACACAATCTGTCACACTCGCAACACTTTCAAGCAGTATGCGCAGCAACAGTAGTCAGTTGCTTTCTATCACATATTTACTAGCTTCCACTTTCAAATGTCTTATTCTTTTCAATGGATAAGGATCTTATCTTTTTATGACACCTTCATGAACCTTTATAAGACCCATAATACCAGGAACTGCTGATCTAGGATCAGTTTCACCTTTTATATTATGATGAATAGGATTATGTGGGCAGTTGGAGACCTCATCCTCAAATCAAATCAAATTAAATCCAATCAAATGATATTTGTCACATACACATGGTTAGCAGATGTTAATGCGAGTGTAGCGAAATGCTTGTGCTTCTAGTTCCGACAATGCAGTAATAACCAACAAGTAATCTAACTAACAATTCCAAAACTACTGTCTGATACACACAAGTGTAAGGGGATAAAGAATATGTACATAAAGATATATGAATGAGTGATGGTACAGAGCGGCATAGGCAAGATACAGTAGATGGTATCGAGTAAAGTATATACATATAAGATGAGTATGTAAACAAAGTGGCATAGTTAAAGTGGCTAGTGATACATGTATTACATAAGGATGCAGTAGATGATATAGAGTACAGTATATACGTATGCATATGAGATGAATAATGTAGGGTATGTAACATTATATTAGGTAGCATTGTTTAAAGTGGCTAGTGATATATTTTACATCATTTCCCATCAATTCCCATTATTAAAGTGGCTGGAGTTGAGTCAGTGTCAGTGTGTTGGCAGCAGCCACTCAATGTTAGTGGTGGCTGTTTAACAGTCTGATGGCCTTGAGATAGAAGCTGTTTTTCAGTCTCTCGGTCCCAGCTTTGATGCACCTGTACTGACCTCGCCTTCTGGATGATAGCGGGGTGAACAGGCAGTGGCTCGGGTGGTTGTTGTCCTTGATGATCTTTATGGCCTTCCTGTAACATCGGGTGGTGTAGTTGTCCTGGAGGGCAGGTAGTTTGCCCCCGGTGATGCGTTGTGCAGACCTCACTACCCTCTGGAGAGCCTTACGGTTGTGGGCAGTTGCCATACCAGGCGGTGATACAGCCCGCCAGGATGCTCTCGATTGTGCATCTGTAGAAGTTTGTGAGTGCTTTTGGTGACAAGCCGAATTTCCTCAGCCTCCTGATGTTGAAGAGGCGCTGCTGCGCCTTCTTCACGATGCTGTCTGTGTGCGTGGACCAATTCAGTTTTCTGTGATGTGTATGCCGAGGAACTTAAAACTTACTACCCTCTCCACTACTGTTCTATCGATGTGGATAGGGGGGTATTCCCTCTGCTGTTTCCTGAAGTCCACAATCATCTCCTTAGTTTTGTTGACGTTGATTGTGAGGTTATTTTCCTGACACCACACTCCGAGGGCCCTCACCTCCTCCCTGTAGGCCGTCTCGTTGTTGTTGGTAATCAAGCCTACCACTGTTCTGTCGTCCGCAAACTTGATGATTGAGTTGGAGGCGTGCGTGGCCACGCAGTCGTGGGTGAACAGGGAGTACAGGAGAGGGCTCAGAACGCACCCTTGTGGGGCCCCAGTGTTGAGGATCAGCGGGGTGGAGATGTTGTTGCCTACCCTTACCACCTGGGGGCAGCCCGTCAGGAAGTCCAGTACCCAGTTGCACAGGGCGGGGTCGAGACCCAGGGTCTCGAGCTTGATGACGAGCTTGGAGGGTACTATGGTGTTGAATGCTGAGCTGTAGTCGATGAACAGCATTCTCACATAGGTATTCCTCTTGTCCAGATGGGTTAGGGCAGTGTGCAGTGTGGTTGAGATTGCATCGTCTGTGGACCTATTTGGGTGGTAAGCAAATTGGAGTGGGTCTAGGGAGTCAGGTAGGGTGGAGGTGATATGGTCCTTGACTAGTCTCTCAAAGCACTTCATGATGACGGAAGTGAGTGCTACGGGGCGGTAGTCGTTTAGCTCAGTTACCTTAGATTTCTTGGGAACAGGAACAATGGTGGCCCTCTTGAAGCATGTGGGAACAGCAGACTGGTATAGGGATTGATTGAATATGTCTGTAAACACACTGGCCAGCTGGTCTGCGCATGCTCTGAGGGCGCGGCTGGGGATGCCGTCTGGGCCTGCCGCCTTGCGAGGGTTAACACGTTTAAATGTTTTACTCACCTCGGCTGCAGTGAAGGAGAGACCGCATGTTTTCGTTGCAGGCCGTGTCAGTGGCACTGTATTGTCCTCAAAGCGGACAAAAAAGTTATTTAGTCTGCCTGGGAGCAAGACATCCTAGTCCGTGACTGGGCTGGTTTTCTTCTTGTAGTCCGTGATTGACTGTAGACCCTGCCACATACCTCTTGTGTCTGAGCCGTTGAATTGAAATTCTCCTTTGTCTCTATACTGACGCTTAGCTTGTTTGATAGCCTTGCGGAGGGAATAGCTGCACTGTTTGTATTCGGTCATGTTACCAGTCACCTTGTCCTGATTAAAAGCAGTGGTTCGCGCTTTCAGTTTCACGCGAATGCTGCCATCAATCCACAGTTTCTGGTTCGGGAATGTTTTAATCGTTGCTATGGGAACGACATCTTCAACGTACGTTCTAATGAATTCGCACACCGAATCAGCGTATTCGCCAATGTTGTTATCTGACGCAATACGAAACATATCCCAGTCCACGTGATGGAAGCAGTCTTGGAGTGTGGAATCAGCTTGGTCGGACCAGCGTTGGACAGATCTCAGCGTGGGAGCTTCTTGTTTTAGTTTCTGTCTGTAGGCAGGGATCAACAAAATGGAGTCGTGGTCAGCTTTTCCAAAAGGAGGGCGGGGCAGGGCCTTATATGCGTCGCGGAAGTTAGAGTAACAATGATCCAAGGTTTTTCCAGCCCTGGTTGCGCAATCGATATGCTGATACAATTTAGGGAGTCTTGTTTTCAGATTAGCCTTGTTAAAATCCCCAGCTTCAATGAATGCAGCCTCAGGGTGTATGGATTCCAGTCTGCAAAGAGTCAAATAAAGTTCGTTCAGAGCCATCAATGTGTCTGCGTGGGGGGAATATATATACGGCTGTGATTATAATCGAAAAGAATTCTCTTGGTAGATAATGCGGTCGACATTTGATTGTGAGGAATTCTAAATCAGGTGAACAGAAGGATTTGAGTTCCTGTATGTTTCTTTGATCACACCACGTCTCGTTAGCCATAAGGCATATGCCCCCACCCCTCTTCTTACCAGAAAGATGTTTGTTTCTGTCGGCGCGATGCGTGGAGAAACCCGCTGGCTGCACTCTCCAGTGAGCCATGTTTCCGTGAAGCAAAGAACGTTACAGTCTCTGATGTCCCTCTGGAATGCTACCCTTGCTCGGATTTCATCAACCTTGTTGTCAAGAGACTGGACGTTGGCGAGAAGAATGCTAGGGAGTGGTACACGATGTGCCCGTCTCCGAAGTCTGACCAGAAGACCGCCTCGTTTCCCTCTTTTACGGAGTCGTTTTTTTGGGGGGTCGCCGGCTGGGATCCATTCCGTTGTCCTGGTTGAAAGGCAGAACACCGGATCCGCGTCGCGAAAATCATATTCTTGGTCGTACTGATGGTGAGTTGACGCTGATCTTATATTTCAGATCAGCACTCCCACTCGGAGGCGCTATGTGGATATAAGACCAGAAATGATAACCCAGGACAGACGTCATCCTTACCTGTATCCCTCTGCACAGGTGTAGAGCACTGTGGACAGGTAAGTTGTCCCTTTGAGGGTGACATCTGAATTGTCTACGCGTGGAGGGTCCCCACAGGTGACTCGTTGACAGGCAGGGGGCGCTCTGCTCCACTTCAGACTGCCCTGACACCACATATCATAGGGGTCACCTGGGACGAACCCCGTAACACAGCTGAAGTGGACCAGAGGGAAATAAATACATTCATAATGGGAGAATACGGGAGATATGGCAATGTCAATAGAGGTTTATTTCAGCAACTATCTATCAGCCTAATGCTCATGGAAATGTGTTTGGTTGTTGATATCTTTACAGTAAGTAAACACATACAGTATCTTAATGGGAGAGCGAGAATAGAGAACAGAATATATTACGGCAGCATCATCTCAACGCAACAGCACATCCGTATTGTTGTTTCAGCTAAACGGCTGACGGTGGTACCTGAAAGTCACCTTGCTTCCAAACGTGAAGTTGGTCCCCATCATCACAGCGTTCTCTGGGACAGAGGGCCGTCCACAGGAGAGGGCTGGGGAACAAGACAAGACCGCGGGGGCTGATCAGTTCTAGGAATGGTCCATTTACAAAAATAAACTGCTTTTATGAAAGTTCTTCTGTAAATAATGTTTCATCATGTTATGTTGTTCTATAGTATAATGTCCTATTAGGTTATGAAACTTTCAACCAAGACTTCAGTTCACCTGCCAGTTTCCTCATATTTCAATGGGGTCTAAGAAACGGTTGATTACTTTTTGACAAACAACTTATATACAGTATGTCATATTTCCCACCTGTTGGAATCAGAGGACACACAGGTCCAGTATAACATCCTGGTACTGAAACCCTGGTTCTCTGTATAATATCCATGGTACCCAGTGCCTATGTGGTGTGACCAGGCAGGCCAGACCAGACTTGTCCTATACCGATCTGGTTCCCCTGGCTTTCACAAGACTATGTGACCCAGAGACAGTGTGAGTTAGGGTTAGGCCTAGAAACAGTGTGGGTTAGGGTTAGGCCCAGAAACAGTGTGGGTTAGGGTTAGATCCAGTGGCCCGGTTCAGAGGGAGATCTGAGATTAAACAAAGGATCGATGGGCATAATCAGGATAATTGTGTTATTTATAATGTTGTTGACTAAGTACCTCATTGAATGCGGTGGCTGTACCCTCTGGATATGAGGGTAGTGTTAGATTACTCAAATGGAAATGGACTGTCATGAAACTGGGTATTTCTGGATACATTATCATACTGTACATAATGTTGTATTGAGGTAGGTTTGGTACAGAAGATAACCCTTCCAAGTCCATATTATGGCAAGAACAGCTCAAAGAGAAAAGCAAAGAGAAACAACAGTCCATCATTACATCAGTTAGTCCAGAAAATGTCATAACTTTGACCCAGAGTTACCTCTGCCGCAGAGGATAAGTTCATTAGAGTTTACCAGCCTCAGAAATTGCAGCCCAAATAAATGCTTCATAGAGTTCCAAGTAACAGACACATCTCAGCATCAACTGTTCAGAGGAGACTGCATGAATCACGCCTTCATGGTCGAATTGCTGCAAAGAAACCACTACTAAAGGACACCAATAATAAGAAGAGACTTGCTTGGGCCAAGAAACACGCGCAATGCACATTAGACCCTTGAAATCTGTCCTTTGGTCTGATGAGTCCATATTTGAGATTTTTGGTTTCAACCAAAAAGAGATGCAGAGTAGGTGAATCGGTGATCACTACATTGGTGGTTCCCACGTGAAGCATAGAGGAGGAGCTGTGATGGTGTGGGGGTGCTTTGCTGGTAACACTGTCTGTGATTGATTTAGAATTCAAGGCACACTTAACCAGTATGGCTAACACAACATTCTTCAGCGATACGCCAACACATTTGGTTTGCGCTTAGTGGGACTATCCTTTGTTTTTCAACAGGACAATGACCCAGCACACCTCCAGACTGTGTAAGGGCTATTTGACCAATAAGTAGAGTGCTGCATCAGATGACCTGGCCTCCACAATCACCTGACCTCAACCCTATTGAGATGGTTTGTGAAGGAAAAACAGCCAACAAGTGCTCAGCATATGTGGGAACATATGTGGGAAATCATTCTGGGTGAAGCTCGTTGAGAGAATGCCAAGAGAATTTAAAACATAACATATATTTTGATGTGTTTAACACTTTTTTGGTTACTACATGATTCCATATGTGTTATTTCATAGTTTTGATGTCTTCACTATTATTGTACAATGTAGAAAATAGTAAAAAAATACAGAAAAATACAGAAAAACCCTTGAATGAGTAGGTGTGTCCAAACTGTTGACTGATACTGTATGTTGATGTTTTCTGTACCTCTACAATATGGAAAAACACCATTCCAGCTTCCTGTCTCCAGGCATTGGACATGCGATGAGCCAATCAGTTCGTAACCCTCCTTGCAGCTGAACATAACCTCACTTCCCATCAAGAAGTTACTGCCATCCCGGTAACCGAACTCTGGTGCCCCCGGGTTCTCACACTTTACTGGCTCTAGATTGATAACATAAATACAGAGAAAAAAAACTACAAAGGTTTGGTACTGTAGCTACATACTGCACCTTGAAGCGCCAAAAGATATTCATGAATTCAAACATTTTGGTAAACTCTAGTTGTTTGATGATAAGGCATGAGAGGCATTGCTATACATTGATAAGGGGTTTTGTAGCTTGTGGTATAACTAAGAAGTGTCATTGCTGAGGCCCTGAGATTTTCCTGACCACAGGACCTGACAGGGGGAAACCTTGGGCTCAAGTGGTATGGTCCGGGCCTGCAGTATGCTACAGTACGTGTGTGTGTGTTTGTGTGTGTGTTACCTGTGCAGTTCTTCCCATCTCCGGTGTAGGGGTGGATACAGGTGCAGGTATAAGAGCCGTCTGTGTTCTGACAGCTGGCGTGTTCATCGCAGTCTGAGCCCAAAGCACACTCATCCACATCTGTATGGACACATAGCATCATTACACACTGCAGTGGTTGAAAACATGTATTTATTGACATACACTAAATACGGTAGTTATACAAAACATTAGGAAAATCTTTCCATGACATACACTACTATTACAAAGTTTGGGGCCACTTAGAAATGTCCTTGTTTTTTAAAGAAAAGCAAATTATTTTGTCCATTAAAATAACATCAACTTGATCAGAAATACAGTGTAGACATTGTTAATGACCATTGTAGCTGGGAATGGCAGATACATAAAAATACATTTTAATATCTACAAGTACATTAGAGCGCCTAGTTGGAGAAACATACGCCTCATAAGTCCTCAACTGGCAGCATCATTAAATAGTACCCGCAAAACACCAGTCTCAACATCAACAGTGAAGAGGCTCTTCAGGGATGATGCCCTTCTAGGCAGAGTTCCTCTGTCCAGTGTCTGTGTTCTTTTGCCCATCTTAATCTTTTATTCTTATTGGCCAGTCTGAGATATGGCTTTTTCTTTGCAACTCTGCCTAGAAGGCCAGCATCCCGGAGACGCCTTTTCAATGTTGACGCTGAGACTGGTGTTTTGCGGGTACTATTTAATGAAGCTGCCAGTTGTTGACTTGTGAGGCATCTGTTTCTCAAACTAGACACTCTAATGTACTTGTCCTCTTGCTTAGTTGTGCACCGGGGCCTCCCACTCCTCTTTCTATTCTGGATAGAGCCAGTTTGCTTTGTTCTGTGAAGGGAGTAGTACACAGAGTTGTACGAGATCTTCAGTTTTTTAGCACTTTCTCGCATGGAATGGCCTTCATTTCTCAGAACAAGAATAGACTGACGAGTTTCAGAAGAAAGTTATTTATTTCTAGCCATTTTGAGCCTGTAATCCGACCCACAAATGCTGATGCTCCAGATACTCAACTAGTCTAAAGAAGGTCAGTTTTATTGCTTCTTTAATCAGGACAACAGTTTTCAACTGTGCTAACAGAATTGCAAAAGGGTTTTCTAATGATCAATTGGCCTTTTAAAATGATACACTTGGATTAGCTAACATAACATGCCATTGGAACACAGGAGTGATGGATGCTAATAATGGGCCTCTACGCCTATGTAGATATTCCATTCAAATCTGCTGTTTCCAGATACAATAGTAATTCACAACATTAATAATGACTACACTGTATTTCTGATTAATTTGATGTTATTTTAATGGACAACACATTTGCTTTTCTATCAAAACAAGGACATTTTTAAAGGAACCCCAAACTTTTGAACGGTGGTGTACACTGACCAGGTGAATCCAGGTGAAAGCTATGAACCCTTATAGAGGTCACTTGTTATATCCACTTCAATCAGTGTAGATGAAGGGGTCGAACACAGGTTAAAGACGCATTTTTAAGCCTTGAGACAACTGAGACATGGAGGGTGAATGGGCAAGACAAAAGATTTCAGTGCCTATGAACGGGGTATGGTAGCAGGTGCCACGTGCAACGGTTTGAGTATGTCAAGAACTGTAACGCTGCTGGGTTTTTCACACTCAACAGTTTCCTGTGTGTATCAAGAATGGTCCACCACCCAAAAAGACAGCCAGTCAACTTGACACAACCGTGGGAAGCGTTGGAGTCAACACGGGTCAGCATCCCTGTGGAACTCTTTCGACACCTTGTGGAGTCCATGCTCCGACAAATTGAGGCTAACGAATTGAGACAGTTCATCATGCATATTCATCCAGTGTCTGAGTTTCAGTCTTACCCAGGCAGGCTGGTGGGTTTCCTCCCCACTTCCCACTGTTGGTACAGAGAACCTTGGCATCCCCCAGCAGGTAGAAGCCAGGGTTACACTGGTACACCACAGTGCTGCCTGCGTGGTAGTCGGAACCCTGGAATAGACCATGCTCCAGGGGCCGAGGGGGACCACACGTCACTCCTATGCAGGTAAACAGGTAAATATACACAGGTTAGGTTTTGTGAATGTGTTCAATGGCTATGTATCTACTATGGTTACGATAACGAAGATGGTAGGTATTAACCCATATGTCACTCCTATAGATAGACAGTACACAGGTCATGATTTTATGATTTTTATTAGGATCCCCATTAGCCGACGCCAATGGCGACAGCAAGTCTTCCTGGGGTCCGACACATAACGAGAAAGACATTACAGACAAAGAGACTTTACAGTTTACATACATTTAAAACATGAACATAGACATTACAGACACATATATATCAAATAAAAACAACCACAACTAAAGACACACAAATGAACACAAATAAAAACATAAAAACAAACAATAGAACTAAAGAGTAATAATGTGTGTGTGTGTGTGTGTGTGTGTGTGTGTGTGTGTGTGTGTGTGTGTGTGTGTGTGTGTGTGTGTGTGTGTGTGTGTGTGTGTGTGTGTGTGTGTGTGTGTGTGTGTGTGTGTGTGTGTGTGTGTGTGTGTGTGTGTGTGCGCGTGCATCTATCAGTTACACATACATGTCAGAGGCATTGCGCCGTGAGGTGTTGCTTTATTTTGTATTTTTTGAAACAAGATTTGCTGTTCACTGCTGCTATATGAAATGGAAGGGAGTTCCATGCAATCATGGCTCTATATAATACTGTAAGCTTTCTAGAATTTGTTCTGGACCTGGGGACTGTGAAGAGACCCCTGGTGGCATGTCTGGTGGGGTAAGTATGTCTGTCAGAGCGATATGTAGGTTGATTATACAGACAATTTGGACATTTTAAACACGTTAATATTTCCCACCAACAACAAAAAAAACAATTCATGCAGTCAATCTCTTCTACTTTGAGCTAAGAGAGACCGACATGCACACGGTTGACATTAGCCGTCTGTGTACATTGAAGGGAAAGATGTGCTGTTCTGGGCCAGCTGCAGATTCTCTAGGTCTTTCTTTGCAACACTTTACTATATCACCGGGCAGTAGTCAAGAATAGATCAAAACTAGAGCCTGCAGGACTTGTTTGGTCGATTATGGTGTAAAGAAAGCTGAGCATCTCTTTATCACAAACAGACCTCTCCACATCTTTACAATAATTGAATCAACATGCTTTGGCCATGATCCTTTATTGTCTAAGGTGACACCAAGAATATTCATTTCCTCTACTTGCTCAACAGACACACCATTCTTTACCAGATTCAGCTGACGTCTCGAACTCAGGGATTGATTTGTGCCAAATACGATGCTCTTAGTTTTAGAGATGTTCAGGACTAGCTTATTACTAGCCACCCATTCCAAAACGGACTGCAACTCTTTGTTTAGCGTCTATGGACAGATACAGTATCTCTCAGCCCATGATATGGTAGAAGATGTAAAGCCACAACATATACATTTTTTCCACTAACCTATTATGGTCAATAACATCAAAGGCTGCACTACGGTCTAACAATACAGCTCCCGCAATCTTCTTACCATCAATTTCTTTTAGCCAATCATCCGTTATTTGTGTCAGCACAGTGCGTGTTGAGTGCCCTTCTCTATAAGAATGCTGAAAGTCTGGTGTTACATTGTTCAAAGAAAAAAAAACATTGTATCTGGTCAAACACCATTTCCCCCCCCCCAACGGTTTGCTAAGAGCCGGCAGCAAGCTGATTGGTCGGCTGTTAGAACCAGTAAAAGGTGCTTTACCATTCTCGGTAAACCCTCCAGGTCTGAGGACAAACAATTTTGCCGAGGCTCAGATGAAAGATATGACAAACAGGAATGGCAATATAGTCTGCTACCATCCTCAGTAGCTTCCTATCTCATTTGTCAACACCAGGTGGTTTCTCATTATCGATGGACAACAATCATTTGTCAGCCTCTTTGACACTAACTTCATAGAATTCCAAATGACAATGTTTTTCTTTCATTATTGGGCATTTTATACATTAATATGATAGCTCACCGTTTGTTGTTCGCCATTTCATGTCTGAGTTTGCCCATGTTGCCATTGAAATATGAATTTAAATAATTGGCGGATAGGCTCAATGGTTTTGGTGTGTGAATGCTTTCTGATGGTTATCCATCCTCTACTACTGAGGTCATGCTTATGTATGTATTCAGCTGACTCAAATGCAAACTCTGCGTTCTAATGCTTCTGTCTGTGTGTGTGTATGCGCGTGTGTGCTTGCCTGCGTGAGTGCATGTACGCACGCATGCGCGCGCGTGTGTCGAGGTGCATGGATGCATGTATGTGTGAATATAGTGTTAGGGTCTGTGTATGTCTAACTAATGGTCCCTCACGTTCACAGCGAGGCAGGGCGTGACTCCACTCTCCCTTGTTCTGACACTGAAGCAGCGGCTCCCCCACCAGGTAGAAGCCGGGATCACAGAACAGCTGCGTCTGAGAGCCGGGACTGACAGCTGGACTGGACGCCCGCAGGTGAGGCACAGCGTTCTCTAGCAGGGGGCAGTCTGACACACAAACAAACGCAATTGAGGAGGAGAACGGAGAGGGTTAACGTTTCCGCTAGACACGTGTTTGCCAGAGTAAGCTGATCCTAGATCTGTCCCTCACCAGCACAGAATATGCAGTCGGGGTTGGTCTTGACTCTCCCCACCAATCCATTGAGGAAGTCCGGCCACGCCAGGACGTTGCCTCTGATGTTGTTCCCCGGGCAGGTGTTGGCTAGTATTTTGATCTATGGACCCAGAGAAATATGGAAGTCACTTTATGCGACAGAAGTTTGTTATATATGTTACACAGACATTTCAAACATTTGCCACCCAGAGATGCTAGTTTATGTACTGTAGTTAGTTATGTAGCCTGGACAACAACCTTCTTCTGCTTGAGACTACTATTTTGTGTGTCCAACATGGTTAGCGTGGCAATGAAAAACAAGTTGTTCTAAAGCAGAAACAGACTTACTAACTAAGCTGGTCGTTATGTTTAGATAGTGATATACTAGCTACAGTTCTAATATGTGAGTCTGTAGTTCAGGTTGTAGAGCAGTAGCTAGGACTGTTGGATTTGTGCATCAGTGGTATTTACTTGCTGTGGGTCGAGAACCCGGTCCCAGATGTGGAGCTGGCTGAGGGACCCGACGAAGGACTCCACGGGGTTGAAGCCCTCGCCCCTCTGGTCCTGGTCCTGGCCCAGAACCAATGCCCCTCCACCTGGAGGGTAGAGGTCAAGGGTCAAAGGTTAACCACCTCTCTTGCTTTCTTCGGGTTCTGTGAAATGTGCCTTGGAAACCTAACCTCACGGCTATTATTTCATTAAGACCTGCAAAATAGCATCATTCTACTTTTTGATATGCTAAACTGTGCCCCACTTAGAAACTGTAAGCAGGCTACCAGGACATAAAGACACAATAAGCAGACACAAGATCAGGCTAAGGCACTACTGAAAATAGCACTACACCTGGGATGGTTAGCTGTGGTGCTATGATGAGATATAGATTGGCAATGAACTGCTACTTTATTTTGAGCAAGCGCTACACTTGGGATGTAGGAGACTACATTATATGCATGGAACTATGAATACGGTGCATCATGACACTACGACACTAAGACCACAGCTATGAGCAGGCTGAGGATAGCACTACACCTGGGATGGTGGTGCCCACTGACAGGCCTTTCCCTCCGTCCGAGGGGTTGCCGTTAATATAGACCCTCCAGTCCCCGTCCCAGCTACGCCATGACACGCCGACGTGGTGCCACTGACCCGTGTTGACCGCCGGGCAGTCTGTGATACGCTCCTTACCGTTGACGTACAGGACCCACCTGGGGAAAAGGGAGGGAGAGAGAGAGAGAGAGAGGTGGAGGCAGGGGGAGGCAGCAGAGAAAATACAGAAAATAATATTGTTTTGTATTGTGTTTTGTGAGGACCACAAGAATAGTATAGCTGTGGCTTGTGTCTTATGACAGCCGTAACATTTGTGGGAAAGGGAAAGTTGTGTGTGTGTCTGTGTGGGTGTGTATGTGTCTGTGTGTGTGTGCGTGGCAGCACTGACCCATTGTAGTCTATGAGCAGGAAGGCGTTGTCACTTCCCTCCACGGCGTAGGATATGGGCGTGCCGTAGTTGGTGGTGTCCGAAGACCTCATCCAGAAAGTACACGTGATCTCCGTCAGTGCCGGCATCATGCCATCCATCATCACGTAACCATGGATACCTGACACCTCGAAGTCCAGGTTGAAGGATGTTGACATCTCTGAAGGAGAGAAAATGTTAAGGTCGGAAATTAAGATTATTACAAAAAAGGTTTTATAAGTAAATAAATAGAGCAGTTTCTGTGTCAGTAAGGTTAGAAGGAGAGAAAAATGGTGAGAGAGAGAGAAATGGTTGACTACGAAAATGGATTTTGAAGTTGATATTGATCCATTTCTGACCCAGCCAAAGTTTTCTTCCATAAATGTTCTTCTTTGAGACTGTGGTAAAATCGCAATACACACAAACTCCTCCACATCCTCTCTCTCTCTCTCTCTCTCTCTCTCTCTCTCTCTCTCTCTCACTCTCTCTCTCACTCTCTCTCTCTCTCCCTCTCTCTCTCTCTCTCTCTCTCTCTCTCTCTCTCTCTCTCTCTCTCTCTCTCTCTCTCTCTCTCTCTCTCTCTCTCTCTCTCTCTCTCTCTCCCTCTCTCTCTCACTCCCTCTCTCTCTCTCCCTCTCTCTCTCTCTCCATGGCATCTATACCTGTCTCACACCTGGTTCCGTTGAACCCAGGAGGGCAGCGGCAGGTGTAGAAGCCCAGTCCGTCCACACATGTGGCCCCGTTGATACAGGGGTTAGCTTGACACTCATCCACATCTATCTGACACAGCCTGCCCCGGTAGCCCTCCACACACTGGCACCTGGACACAGAAAGAGACCAACCAGTATGTCATATATACCTGTGCAATACATTATGCGCATCAAACGTGATATTTAACCAATTTCATCCTCATGTGTCCTATTTGATTAAAAAAATTATAGATGCTGTTCCTTGCACGCAAGCCTTCACTATCTTTCACTATTAAAAGCTCAACAAATTGTCTAGATTTAAATATTTGTTTATCCAAAAAAACATCAACATGCAGATGAGTATGTTGGTAGGTGAAGTAAGATATGTCAACTTGGTTGACAGCATGTAACCTTTATTCAACCAGGAAGCCCCGAGGGTCCGTAGACCTCCTTCCGCAAAAGGGTTTTTATTACCTGAAGTTGTTGACGGCATCCCGACATGTCCCTCCGTTCTGACAGGGGGCGCTGTTACACTCGTCCACGTTGACCTCACAGCGGTCCCCAGAGTAGCCCGGGAGGCAGGTGCAGGAGTAACCCCCCTCCAGGTCGTCACACACACCCCCGTTCCGACACGGGCTGGACTGACACTCGTCTATCTCCAGCTCACAATGAGAACCTAGAAGAAGATCATGTTGTTGGATTCAATTGCATTGTCGGCATTGAACGTTTGCTGCATAAACTGTAGCTGGCTTTTCATTGATGTTGCAAACAAATGTGGTTTTGCTGGTTTTGCCTTTGCTGTAGTTGCATGAAATGTGGCCGTTGATCATTATGAATGAAGGTAACTGACGTGCCCAAGGGGTCTGGTAAAGAGGTAGAGGGATCCCACCTGTGAAGCCATCAGCACAGCTGCAGGTGTACTGGTTGACCTCGTCCACACACACTCCTTCATTCAAACAGGGGGAGGAGCTACACTCGTTCACCTCCGCCTCACACAGAGAACCTAGGACAGAGAAACGACATTAGCAAAAAGAAACGACAGTCCGCCGTCAGGTCGGTTACAAATGACCAGCACTAAATGCCTAGGTGACAGTCTGCTCCAGCCTTAGCCAGGTCCTCTGTCGTAGTCATGTTTGGCAAGGACTGATAGGACTGACGTTTCTACAGAAAACAGACGGGTACCCAGGCTACTAAATGTCTAGGAGAGACAAGAAAATTCAAAGGGAATGAAGTGGAAGGGAGTGGAAACTGGGTACAAGACATTCATGGTGTCCCCATACCTACAAAGCCCGGTCTGCACTGGCAGAGGAAGTCTCCCATGCCGTCCTTACACAGACCCCCATTCTGACACGGTGCCGAGTCACACTCGTCTATGTCACTCTCACACTTCGCCCCTGCAGGTAGAAATACATTTTCACAGCCTTATGAGGAGACAACTGGCATTTTGGCCCTAACTTTGTATTGCTCTGGCGAACGTCGTTTTGACCGAAAGCCTACACGCGACTAGAAGTTTGAATAGATGACGAATGCATCCATGGGTATAGTTTACCTGTGAAACCAGGTAGACAGGTGCAGATGTAACCCGCCCCCACCTCCTCACACGTCCCCCTGTTCTGACAGGGGTTCAAGAAACACTCATGGAAGACCTGGGGAGAGGAACAGTGTTGTGGTTCGGAGCCATGTTTATGAATATGGAGTGTGAGAATTTCAGGACTAGGAGAGAAATGTATTCGTACACTCCATAGTCAATAACCATGACCCCGACCTGGGTTCAAATACTTGAAGAAACATAATGAAATACTTTGAGCATTTGCTTGAGTCTGCCTGGAGTGCAACAGGTGGGTGGGGTTTTCAGTTTAGGGTCCTTTCCGTTGGTTTATTAAGGCAAGCTCAAAGGCTGCCACTGCATTTTGACCAATCTGATCAGATCTCTTGCCAATGATTGGGCAGAAAGATCCGATTTGGGCTGCCTGTGTAAACGCAGCCAAACAGGCACAGAAAGTATTTCAAGTATTTGAAACTCAGGTCAGATCATAACTCATAACCATAGTGCAGTCAAGTCAACCTATCTGCTGTAAACCCTTTAAGGAGTCTCTTGAGGACATGGGTCAGTCAGTCTCACCTGGCTACTAGCCTGATAGCCCTGTGAAACCACCACCTCTGGGGCTGATGTCACACTCTCCTCCTTAGGCAGGAAACTAGAGCCAAAACCTGATGGAGAGATGGAGGGAGAGAGGGAGGGAGAGAGAGTGAGAGGGAGTGAAAGAAGAGGGGGAGGGAGGGAAGAAAGGAGGGATGAAGGGGGAAAAGGAAGGGAGGAAGGAAAGGTGGAGGGGAGAGAGAGAGAGAGAGAGAGACAGACAGACAGACAGACAGACAGACAGACAGACAGACAGACAGACAGACAGACAGACAGACAGACAGACAGACAGACAGACAGACAGACAGACAGACAGACAGACAGACAGACAGACAGAGACAGAAAGAAAGAGAGAGAGAGAAAAAAAAGAAAGATAGAAAGAAAGAGAGAGAAAAAAAGAAAGATAGAGAATCAGAGAAGAAAGGAGAGAGAGAGTTTACAGTCGCCACCAAACTGGCAGACACTAACAAAGCTCATTTAGTCTGGTTGGCCACATCTACCAGCCACCGTTTGTTCGCACCCTTAAGGCTTTTAATTCCTCGGTTATTTCCATTCAGTAGTCACATGACGAAATCATTTCCATTCTTCCCTGATCCTTTTTGCAAACCCTTTTCCATTCAGTGGCTCAGTCTCAAACAATGATGTATGTCTATGGTCTTAAATTATACCCTGGTACCCATCCAGTGTCATTTTGACCAAAGCCATGTGTCAGTAGTCCTATGGGGGAACACTATAGGGAAACAGGGTGTCATGAAGTACACTATAGTTCAGTTCATACTTTATTGGAAATTATTTGGCTGCATATATAAGAAACAGGGTGTGATTTAATGCACTACATAGGGAATAGTGTGTGATTTTGTGCACTACATAGGGAATAGTGTGTGATTTTGTGCACTACATAGGGAATAGTGTGTGATTTTGTGCACTATATGGGGAATATTGTGGGATTTGAGACTTAGGCAGTGTAGTGTAACAGTAACTCACTGGAGCAATGCTGTATGGCGGTGGCCCCGGTGACTGTGGTGGTGCCGTAGAATGGGCAGGAGAGGCAATAGGAGCGGCCGTGGTCTGGCTGGTAGTAGTCTCTGGGACAGGGGTAGCAGGGGACCAGCCCTGTGCGAGAGAAATGACCTGCCAAACATGGAACTGGAACGAGAGGGAGGGAGGGCTAGTGTCACTAATGAAAGTATGGAAGTAAGCACAGTAATCACATTTTTATGCTAGGTCGGTGAGTTCAGTCTGAATGTAAATGCAGTCATGTCTGTGTTTCCCCTCCCCTCTGACTCACCCTCCCTCCCTCCCTCCCTCCCTCCCTCCCTCCCTCCCTCCCTCCCTCCCTCCCTCCCCCTCCCTCCCTCCCTCCCTCCCTCCCTCCCTCCCTCGCTTTCTCGCTTTCTCTCCTCCCTCCCTACATCACTCCTTCCACCCCTCCCTCTTTCTCTCCTCCCTCCCTACATCACTCCTTCCCTACTTCCCCCTCCCTCCCTCTCTCTCTCTCCTCCCTCCCTACATCACTCCTTCCACCCCTCCCTCTTTCTCTCCTCCCTCCCTACATCACTCCTTCCCTACTTCCCCTTCCCTCCCTCTCTCTCTCTCCTCCCTCCCTACATCACTCCTTCCCTACTTCCCCCTCCCTCCCTCTCTCTCTCTCCTCCCTCCCTACATTACTCCGTCCTTCCCTCCCTCCCTCCCTCTCTCTCTCCCCTCCCTCTCTCTCTTCCCTCCCTCCCTCCCTCCCTCTCGCTCACCTCCACACTCAGCCATCTCCCTTGCCCCGCTGGTGACGGTGGAGGTCTCATCCGGACAGACCAGACACTCTCTGGACCCCAACCCAGGCTGGTAGTGCCCCAGTGGGCACGACTCACACGTCTCCAGCCCGTTGACAGAGTAACCTCCAGGCCTGCACTGCTCTGAAACACACCCATGGAAACACATACAATATAACATACACTAATAATGAGTTTTATTGAGTTTATAACCTTCAATATTATTTAGGAGTAACACCACCTGGTGTTATTACATTCACGAGGAGTAGAGTTGACGATACAGTATTTTAGGACCAGGAGTTTTCCTGGTCAGATCCAGCTAGTTACTGGGACCAGGAGTTTTCTTGGTCAGAGAAAACTAGTTATGGGGACCCAGAATTTTACTGGGCAGAGCCAACTAGTTACTAGGGCCCAGAGTTTTTCTGGTCAGATCCAACTAGTCACTGGGACCAGGGGTTGTCCTGGTCAGGTCCAGCTCGTTACTGGGACCAGGAGTTTTCCGGTTCAGATCCAACTAGTTACCGGGACCCAGAGTTTTTCTGGTCAGTTCACGTGGCCCTATGTACAGTATTACCAATGTATGAGTCCACCTGAGTACCTTGTCCGTGTGTTTAACCTTGTCCGGGTGTTTAACCTTGTCCGTGTGTTTAACCTTGTCCGTGTGTTTAACCTTGTCTGTGTGTTTAACCTCATCCGGGTGTTTAACATTGTCCGTGTGTTTAACCTCGTCCGTGTGTTTAACCTCGTCCGTGTGTTTAACCTTGTCCGCGTGTTTAACCTCGTCCGCGTGTTTAACCTCGTATGGGTGTTTAACATCGTCCGGGTGTTTAACCTCATCCTTGGGTTTAACCTCGTCCGGGTGTTTAACCTCGTCCGTGTGTTTAACCTCGTCCGTGTGTTTAACCTCGTCCGTGTGTTTAACCTCGTCCGTGTGTTTAACCTCGTCCGTGTGTTTAACCTCGTCCGTGTGTTTAACCTCATCCGCGTGTTTAACCTCGTCCGCGTGTTTAACCTCGTCCGCGTGTTTAACCTCGTCCGCGTGTTTAACCTCGTCCGCGTGTTTAACCTCGTCCGCGTGTTTAACCTCGTCCGTGTGTTTAACCTCGTCCGTGTGTTTAACCTTGTCCAGGGGATAGTGTTTTACCTTTGCACTCGTCCTGGTTGCGTGCGTGGAGGTAGGCAGTGGAGGATCCATCGGGACAGGTCTTACACTCCATCTGACCCTCCTGATCCTGGTAGGAACCCAGCCAGCAACTCTCACACTCTGCGTACTCCAGGGAGTAGTAGGTCCCCACTGGACACTGGACTAGAACACACAACAACACACATTATAACCACACATATTAACACATTACCACATATAACCACACACAACCAGAGAATAGTTAGTAGGTCCCTACCGGACACTGGACTGGGATATCCAGCAACACATAGGACAGTGTAAAGCCAAACCTTCATTCATCCATCCATTATTCATTTGTTCATTTGTACACTGTGAACCTGGTGACCATACTGCGTAGACATACTGCACGGTGTGTATCCCACGGCCCACTACTCACCACACATCCTCCCCTTCAGTACAGACCCAGGTCGACAGAACAGAGAGGCCCTCTTGCTCTCCAGGGACTTGGGGTCAGCCACCACGATCATCTCAGACGACACGTGATAGGATGACAGCGGCTGCTTGGCCAGCGTCCGCTTCAAGCGATTGGTCAGCTGCTCCAGGATCCGCAGCAGGCGCTTCTGATTGGCTACCTCCACTGAGTCGTTCCGGGACGAGGGCTGCGGGATGCTTGCTGGGAAAATGGACTCGGCTCAAAGGACGGGACTCAAAATAACAACACAAACAGATTCAAGTGCACAAGTTCATTTTGTTTATGTTGACCGTGCCACCAGCCTACCTGTGATGTTGAAGAATATCTGTATCTTGTGGTCTCTGGTGGTGATCTTACGGTGCCTTTTGCTGCGGTAGTGGGAGGCTCCCGTCCTGGCACTACCACCCTGCTGCTTGGGGGTTCGTGGGCTGTCCGTAGTGGAGCCCGAGTCGAAGTAGGCATAGTCCTGACCGCTCTGGGGTCCCAAGTTACTGCTCCATCCTCCTGGGCCTTGGAGAAGGAGAGGGAGATGGAGAGGGGCGGGAGAGGGGAGGGAGAGGAGAGGGAAGGGAAGGGGAGGGAGAGGGAAGGGGAGGGAGAGGAGAGGGAAGGAGAGGGAAGGAGAGGGAGAGGAGAGGGAAGGGGAGGGAGAGGAGAGGGAGGGAAGGGGAGGGAGAGGAGAGGAGAGGGAGAGGAGAGGAGAGGGAGGGAGGGGGAGGGGAGGGAGAGGAGAGGAGAGGGAAGGGGAGGGAGAGGAGAGGGAAGGGGGGAGGAGAGGGAAGGGTGGGGGAGAGGGAAGGAGAGGTAGAGGAGAGGGAAGGAGAGGTAGAGGAGAGGGAAGGGGAGGGGAGGGAGAGGAGAGGGGAGGGAGAGGGGGTTATGAAGAGCAATGGTTAGGAAATACTGTACATACATCTCAAGGCCCTACTGCTTGTACAGTACATTCTTATAGTTGGGACAATTCCTTTTTACAGAACTAACCAGGGAAGAAGCCTATAACACGGTCACATGATCACGTGGTTAGGTGGTCAGGGAAAACTCCTGGTCCAATAGCATATGAAGCTCTTACCGATGGCGAATCCATTCTCATAGTCGTAGTTGTACTCCAGACAGTGGCCTTGGGATATCACCTCTAACTTGCAGGCAACATCATCGCGACTGCAGATGGTCGGGAGCTATGGATACAATTGCGAGAGAAATGAAACATATACAGTGTGTGCGTGTGCGAGTGTGTGTGTGTGTGTGTGCGTGTGCGTGTGCGAGTGCGTGTGTGTGCGTGTGCGTGTGTGTGTGTGTGTGTGTGCGTGTGCGTGTGCGTGTGCGTGTGTGTGTGTGTGTGCGTGTGCGTGTGTGTGTGCGTGTGTGCGTGTGTGTGTGTGTGTGTGTGTACTCCTGTGTTCTCACCATGTCTCCTAGTTTAGTGTTGAACTCCCCAGTGAAGAACTTGACCAGATCCAGGTCATCACAGCGAGAGGCTTCGAACAGCATCTCAAAGGGCTTGAAGCCGTGGTTGGCAATACGGTTCACTGAGAGTACGGACAGGACACGCGCACGCACACACACACACACACACACACACACACACACACACACACACACACACACACACACACACACACACACACACACACACACACACACACACACACACACACACACACACACACACACACAGTCAGAATTTCAATCATGTGTAGTCTGTATGCACACATAATACTGTAACTGTAACATAAGAGGAGAAAAGAGAAGATGGGACAACATATGAAAAGAAAATGGATGAAATCTCTGTATCCCAAATGGAACCCATACCCATACCCAGAGCCCAAAGACCAGAGCCCAAAGACCAGAGGACAAAGACCAGAGGACAAAGACCAGAGCCCAAAGACCAGAGCCCAAAGACCAGAGCCCATAGACCAGAGCCCAAAGACCAGAGCCCAAAGACCAGAGCCCAAAGACCAGAGCCCAAAGACCAGAGCCCAAAGACCAGAGCACAAAGACCAGAGCACAAAGACCAGAGCACAAAGACCAGAGCACAAAGACCAGAGACAAGAGCCCAAAGACCAGAACCCAAAGACCAGAGCCCAAAGACCAGAGACCAGAGCCCAAAGACCAGAGCCCAAAGACCAGAGCCCAAAGACCAGAGCCCAAAGACCAGAGCCCAAAGACCAGAGCACAAAGACCAGAGCCCAAAGACCAGAGCCCAAAGACCAGAGCACAAAGACCAGAGCACAAAGGCCAGAGCCCAAAGACCAGAGCACAAAGACCAGAGCCCAAAGACCAGAGCCCAAAGACCAGAGCACAAAGACCAGAGCACAAAGGCCAGAGCCCAAAGACCAGAGCACAAAGGCCAGAGACAAGAGCCCAAAGACCAGAGCCCAAAGTAGTACACTACTGTATATAGTGAATAGGGTTCCATTTGGGATGCACCTATGACTAAGGTCACTCACAGGAGCAGTCGGGTCTATCGGGTGAGTGTGGCGGCTCCCACACTCCGTTGTTGGCACAGAAGTAGCTGTGGACAGTCTGCCGTGTGAAGCTGTATCCAGCGTTACAGTACAGAGTACAGTTAACCCCGTCCTCTTCATCAGAACAGGCGAACCCCCCGTTCACTGGCGCAAATGGTTGCTCACAAGTAGACCCTGGGACATAAGAAAGACACACAGGGTTTTATGGGTAGTATAGTTATGGGGCTGGCTTAATTATATTCAATACAATTTTAAAAAGCAAGAATAAACTTCTATTTGTTGCATGGGCACCCTGTCTCTACATTGATGAGTAATGTGGGACAAGAAGAAGTAAGGAAGAACTGTGGATAGCAAAGGAGCAGTACAGTACCAAACAAGTGATTTGAGATCTATCCCTAATCTCCAAATTAAACACTGTGTAACAACATTCATGTGACATAAAAACACGATTATTTAAATATCCCTTTTAATTCCCTCAAGAAGTCCAGAATACAGCAGAGAGACAGAATACAGTAATCCAGTGAACTCTAGTAAACTCTACTTCCTGTTACCTTGTACAGTGATGGTGAGGTCACAGGTGCGATTGTTGCCTGCCTGGTCGGCAGCTGTGTAGCTCACCACCGTCTCTCCCACAGGGAAGAGAGAGCCGGGTGTGTGGGTGGTGGACACACTCAGACGCCCACCTGGGAATGGTACATAAACACAACAACAACAACAATAACCAACACTTGCATACTGTACAGAAGCCAAAATGATATTACAGACCTGTCTATGTGCCAGTTGCTACATACATATTTGGACTAATAAATTCAAAAAATGAGGGTATAAATGCCTCATGAGCTTAGTGCAACTTTCATACCCCATCAGAAACCAAAATATACGCTTTTGTAAACAAAGTAAATGTAAACACTATATAGCCTCAAAACATGGTTAAAACTCTAATTTTGATATCATGGATGGTTGATCCTTGCATCCATAGCTCTGTCTACTGTATGAATTTGAGAGTGGTTTCATTTCCCTAAGGTTTTGAACAAAACAGGGGCGGGGATAATTATTTGTTATTGTTTCAACTGCTACAAACAGTGTACTTTCTTATCATTTCTTATCATTTTCTCGGTTGAATGCAACCTTCCCACAATCAAGACCAAAATTAGTATCATTATTCTGAGTTACTGATTAGCAGTGTTCAAGGTCTATACAGTAT
>NC_060197.1:27578646-27581146 GCF_021184085.1 Oncorhynchus gorbuscha
ACAGCACTACAGGGAGACAGGATGGACAGCTGATCGTCCTCGCAGTGGCAGACCACTTATAACAACACCTGCACAGGATCGATACGTCCGAACATCCCACCTGCGGGACAGGTACAGGATGACAAAAACAACTGCCCGAGTTACACCAGGAACGCACAATCCCTCCATCAGTGCTCAGACTGTCCGCAATAGGCTGAGAGAGGCTGGACTGAGGGCTTGTAGGCCTGTTGTAAGGCAGGTCCTCACCAGACATTCCCGGCAACAATGTCGTCTATGGGCACAAACCCACTGTCGCTGGACCAGACAGGACTGGGAAAAAGTGCTCTTCACTGACGAGTCGCAGTTTTGTCTCACCAGGGGTGGTGGTCGGATTCGCGTTTATCGTTGAGGGAATGAGCGTTACACCGAGGCCTGTACTCTGGAGCGGGATCGATTTGGAGGTGGTTGGTCCATCATGGTCTGGGGCGGTGTGTCACAGCATCATCGGACTGAGCTTCTTGTCATTGCAGGTCATCCTGACATGACCCTTCAGCATGACAATGCCACCAGCCATATTGCTCGTTCTGTGCTTGATTTCCTGCAAGGAATGTCAATGTTCTGCCATGGCCAGAGAAGAGCCCGGATCTCAATCCCATTGAGCACGTCTGTGACCTGTTGGATCGAAGGGTCAGGGCTAGGACCATTCCTCCTAGAAATGTCAAGGGAACTTGCAGGTGCCTTGATGGAAGAGTGGGGTAACATCTCACAGCAAGAACTGGCAAATCTGGTGCAGTCCATGAGGAGGAGATGCACTACATTACTTAATGCAGCTGGTGGCCACACCAGATACTAACTGTTACTTTTGATTTGGACCCCCCCCCCTTTGTTCAGGGACACATTATTCAATTTCTGTTAGTCACATGTCTGTGGAACTTGTTCAGTTTATGTCTCAGTTGTTGAATCTTGTTCTGTTCATACAAATATTTACACATGTTAAGTTTGCGGAAAATAAACGCAGTTGACAGTGAGAGGACGTTTCTTTTTTTTGCTGAGTTTAGATGCAGAAAGCAAACAGCATGGTGGGTAAATTTCCGTAACAACTAAGAGGGTTGAAGCGCGAGGCTCCTCTTCTCCCCTGTTTTGGTCCCCTGGCAACCAGGCTGTAACAGTGTGAAGCAAACCCATGCACAGATACAGTGTGTGACAGTGTGAGAGAGAAGTCTTGCATCTCGCTCTTTTCAACATCTGCGGTGCTGCTCGTGGCAACCTTTTGCCTCAGGTCAGGTAGGTATGGAAACACTAGCATCCCCTGGAGGAGTAAAGAGACAGGCCTCTCCTCACCTCCTGCCCAGAGTTGTCAGTAGCAGCGGGCACGTTCCAGCTGATGTTGGCAGTGCCACGCCTCTCGTCCGTCTCTGCCACCACGTCTCCGGGGCACTGGACCCAAGGGGGCTCTGAGTCTGGATGGAGTGAGAAAACAAAAGCACAGATGAAAGGCAGAGATGGAGAGGTTGAGAAAATAAACAGCAACAATAAATCACTGTTAAATTGGATTCTGTTTCAATTCCAGTCAGTTTAACTTGACATGATGGGACTTGACATGATGGCACTCCATATTATTGTCATTCAATAAGACGGAATGAACTCCAACTCTTCCGAGAACAATACCCAGTGGGTAAAAACTGGTTGAATCAACGCTGTTTCCACGTAATTTCAACAACAAAAAATCTGCGATGACGTTGAATCAACATGGGAAACTGATTTGACTTGAAAAAAGTAATCAACTTCCGGGCATTTTGTATTGTTTTCATCCAACTTTGAACCTAAATCCAATGACATGGTGAAATGTTCTGTTGATTCCACGTTGAATTCACTTTTGTTGAAAACTCAACCAAACGTTGAACTGACGTCTGTGCCCAGTGGGTACACTTACAAGAGGGACATGAACTAAAGCAACAAACCGGTACCCAATTCCCTACATAGTGCACTCCTTTTGAGGGGGTAGTGCACTGTGTAGGGAGTAGGGTGCCATTGGGGATGCAGACTTCTACATCACACATCGTCATATGTGGCCCTGCTACTTGTTATCACTGTGATGTCACATATAACCCCTGACCTCTCTAACACAGCACGTCAGAGCCCCCTCTGTTTTTAATTCATTGTGCTGTAGTCTAACACATCGACTTCATAGCCAATTATATGTCCATCTTTATTATCGACATCACCTCATAGCCATATTAGTCTATTACAGCTGTCGCTATCTCTGTTCCATCCCTTACATCAACATTAACGCTCAAGGATATACGAAGTACATGTCCTGAATACTGCAAGCTGTACCTCTAACAAACTGTCCATACAACTACTAGCGCAAAGTTAACCCTTTTGTACTGAGCACCAGTTCCACACATCCAGTTATATCTAACACATCTAACACCTGATTCCCTCTAACCTTTACTAAGCCAGGTAGGTCATTGAGAACAGAGCTGGACTACATGTTGTGTGGAAGTTCACAGCTGGACAT
>NC_060197.1:27588646-27663646 GCF_021184085.1 Oncorhynchus gorbuscha
TCTGTATAGCAGAAACATATCTGTATAGCAGACACATATCTGTATAGCAGAAACATATCTGTATAGCAGACACATATTGGTATAGCAGACACATATTGGTATAGCAGACACATATCTGTATAGCAGACACATATTGGTATAGCAGACACATAACTGTATAGCAGAAACATATTGGTATAGCAGAAACATATCTGTATAGCAGACACATATATGTATAGCAGACACATATCTGTATAGCAGATACATATTGGTATAGCGGAAAAATATCTGTATAGCAGACACATATCTGTATAGCAGACACATATCGGTATAGCAGAAACATATCTGTATAGCAGAAACATATCTGTATAGCAGACACATATCGGTATAGCAGACACATATCTGTACAGATACACATATCTGTGTAGCAGACCCTTATCTGTATAGCAGACACATATCTGTTTTGCAGACACATATCTGTATAGCAGACCCATATCTGTATAGCAGACACATATCTGTTTTGCAGACACATATCTGTATAGCAGAAACATATCTGTATAGCAGAAACATATCTGTATAGCAGAAACATATCTGTATAGCAGACGCATTCTGTATAACACACATATATCGTAAAGCAGACACATATCTGTATAGCAGACACATATCGGTATAGCAGACACATATCTGTATAGCAGACACATATCGGTATAGCAGACACATATCGTTATAGCAGACACATATCGGTATAGCATACACATATCTGTATAGCAGAAACATATTGGTATAGCAGACACATATCTGTTTTGCAGACACATATTGGTATAGCAGACACATATCTGTTTTGCAGACACATATCTGTATAGCAGACCCATATCGGTATAGCAGACCCATATCTGTATAGCAGACACATATCTGTTTTGCAGACACATATCTGTATAGCAGACACATATTGGTATAGCAGACACATATCTGTTTTGCAGACACATATCGGTATAGCAGACCCATATCTGTATAGCAGACACATATCTGTATAGCAGACACATATCTGTTTTGCAGACACATATCTGTTTTGCAGACACATATCTGTATAGCAGACACATATCGGTGTAGCAGACACATATCGGTATAGCAGACACATATCTGTATAGCAGACACATATCTGTATAGCAGAAACATATATCTATAGCAGACACATATGGGTATAGCAGACACATATCTGTACAGTAGACACATATCTGTATAGCAGACACATATCTGTATAGCAGACACATATCTGTTTTGCAGAAACATATCTGTATAACAGACACATATCGGTATAACAGACACATATCGGTATAACAGACACATATCGGTATAGAAGACACATATCTGTATAGCAGACCCATATTGGTATAGCAGACACAAATCTGTATAGCAGACACATATCTGTATAGCAGACACATATCGGTATAGCAGACACATATTGGTATAGCAGAAACATATCTGTATAGCAGACACATATCGGTATAGCAGACACATATCTGTATAACAGACACATATCGGTATAACAGACACATATCGGTATAGCAGACACATATTGGACAGAAGGAAATATTGGGTGTGTATATGTGTTTGCATGCATTTAGTTACTGCGTGTGTGTGTGTGTGTGTGTGTGTGTGTGTGTGTGTGTGTGTGTGTGTGTGTGTGTGTGTGTGTGTGTGTGTGTGTGTGTGTGTGTGTGTGTGTGTGTGTGTGTGTGTGTGTGTGTGTGTGTGTGTGTGTGTGTGTGTGTGTGTGTGTGTGTGTGTGTGTGTGTGCGTGCATACTTCGTTACTGTGTATGTATGTGTGTTCTATTTAGGGTTGCAACATTTCAGAAACTTTCACTAAATTGCCTGGTTTTTCAGAAATCCTGGTTGAAGGACACTGGAATTCCTGCTTACTTCCTCCTGATTCCAGGAAGGCTCCTTCTGGGATTTCGACAAAACCATGGAATTAATTGATACTACCCTCTCACCTCTGCAGCTGGGCGGAGAGCCTGACCATGTCCCGTTTGGCTGGCACAGTCTGATGCCACTACCCTGTCGATCGTAGCCAGGCTGGCATCGCACCCCACAGGCCGCATTGAACTGGTTATTACACACGTTGTGGATGAAGAAACCATTCCCTGGAGGAGACAGCTCTGGGCAGTACACCACTGGGGATGGAGAGTACGGAGATGGAGGGGAAGAGAAAAGCGTCAAAAGTGAAAAACGTTAGATGAGATAAGATTCACTCGCTGCACTGACAGATTTAGATCGACTCCGGTCAAAAGTAGTGCACTATGTAGATTGTAAGGGATAGGGTGCCATTTGGGACGCGGCATAAGTGTGTGTAGCATGGACAGTCTGGACATGCTACGTTACCTTCGCAGGTCTTCCCTTGGGACCTGTAACCCTGCTTGCAGACACAGTCGCTGGGTGCTGTGCTGCCGGGTTGGGAGGTGTGGTGCTGGTCAGGACACAGCAGGCAGGTACTCAGGCCTCCTGGAGTGCCCTCCGGTTTGTAGGTTCCAGGTGGGCACGCTGTAAAGAGGAGACAGAGACAAAACACTTGGTGATAGACTAAACACACCTAGAAAAGTAATTTGTTGCATGTAAAAGGACTGATCACACACAAGTAAATACTGTATACATACGCAAACACAAAAATCAATCCACGAGCAAATGCCGAGATCTCTGAACTGTATTATAGTCCTGTTGACTTAGCAGTTCTGCTTTGTGTTAGAAGCATCTGTGGCTGATCAGCCAAGTCAGGAAGCTGTCTGGTTATTGAGCTAGTGAGCTTGTTTTCAAACATTCCTCCATCTACAGATGTAGGGTCTTAATTTGATCACCTTGTTGCAGAATACATGTTTTACTGCATTTGATGTTTAAAAAGGCTTCTGAAGTTTGTAATTTCCACTTTGAAATTTCCGACTTGATTTGTCCCTTACAAAAAATATATCAACCCCTACAAAAATGGCCATTAATTACAAACCACGTAATAATTAACATTTCCTGTTGGTGCAGGATTATATTCCTGCTGTAGCAAACTGGTTCAAATTAAGATACTACATCTGTACTGTACACGATAAATCATCCTCACAGAAAAGGACGGCCATCTCAATGCATCCCTTGTGTTACAGACCAGTTAACTCTTCATAAAGTAAGTAAATTGAGAGAAACAATCGTGATCTCTCACTGTAATGGAATGGGCTACTTTCCATACTCAATCAACACTAATCAAACCAATGGCGCACTGCATAGATTTAACAATAACATTTAGCAATATACAGTGCATTCGGAAAGTATTCAGACCCCTTGACTTTTTCCACATTTTGGTAAAGTAGGTTACATTTTGGTAGCCTTATTAAAAAATTGTTAAATTGTTTTTTTTCCCTCATCAATCTACACACCATAACAACAAAGAAAAAACAGGATTTTAGAAATGTTTGCTAATTTATAATAAAAAAAAATGGCCTCCCAAGTGGTACAGACAAAACAAATGGAAAATGAAAAGTGGATCGGCGGTGGCTAGAAGGCCGGTGACGTCGACAGCCGAACGCCGCCCGAACAAGGAGAGGGACCGACTTCGACGGAAGTCATGACAGTAGAATATGGGGCTTGGTGATAAAACGGATGGCACTGTGATAGATTACATCCAGTTTTCTGAGTAGAGTGTTGGAGGCTATTTTGTAAATGACATCGCCGAAGTCAAGGATCTGTAGGATAATCAGTTTTACGAGGGTATGTTTGGCATGATGAGTGAAGGATGCTTTGTTGCGAAATAGGAAGCCGATTCTAGATGTAATTTTGTATTGGAGATGCTTAATGTGAGTCTGGAAGGAGAGTTTACAGTTTAACCAGACACCTAGATATTTGTAATTGTCCACATATTCTAAGTCAGAACAGTCCAGAGTAGTGATGCTAGACGGGCGGGTGAGTGCAGGCAGCGATCGGTTGAAGAGCATGCATTTAGTTTTACTTTCCTTTAAGAGCAGTTGGAGGCCACGGAAGGAGTGTTGTATGGCATTGAAGCTCGTCTGGAGGTTTGTTAACACAGTGTCCAAAGAAGGGCCAGAAGTATACAGAATGGTGACGTCTGCGTAGAGGTGGATCAGAGAATCACCAGCAGCAAGAGTGATAACATTGATGTATACAGAGAAAAGAGACTGCCCGAGAATTGAACCCTGTTGCACCCCCACAGAGACTGCCAGAGTTCCGGACAACAGGCCCTCCGATTTGACAAACTGAACTATATCTGAAGTAGTTGGTGAACCAGGCAAGGCAGTCCTTTGAGAAACCAAGGCTGTTGAGTCTGCCAATAAGAATGCGGTGATTGACAGAGTCGAAGCCTTGGCGAGGTCGATGAAGACATTGTTGTCATGGCTGTGTGCTTAGTGTCAAGGTCCTATTGGAAGGTGAACCTGTGCCCCAGTCTGAGGTCCTGAGTGCTCTAGAGCAGGTTTTCATCTAAGATTTCTCTGTACTTTGCTCCCTTCATTTTTCCTGCTGCTGAAAAACATCCCCACAGCATGATGCTGCCACCACCAGGATTCACTGTAGGGATGGTGCCAATCTTGGTTTTATCAGACCAGAGAATCTTGTCACCTCCCTGACCAAGGCCCTTCTCCCCCGATTGCTCAGTTTGGCCGGGCGGCCAGCTCTAGGAAGAGTATTAGCGGTTCCAATCTTCTTCCATTTAATAATGATGGAGGGCACTGTGTTCTTTGGGACCTTCGATGCTGCAGAAATTTGTGCCTCGACACAATCCTGTCTCGGAGCTCTACGGACAATTCCTTTGACCTCATAGCTTGCTAAAAAACTAAAACAAAGATTTAACCTTTATTTAACTAGGCAAGTCAGTCAAGAACAAATTCTTACAGAGGCCAAACCCGGACAGAGGCCAAACCCGGACAGAGGCCAAACCCGGACAGAGGCCAAACCCGGACGACGCTGGGCCAATTGTGCGCCGCTCTATGGGACTCCCAATCAAGGCCGGTTGTGATACATCCTGGATTCGAACCAGGGTGTCTGTAGTGACGCCTCTAGCACTGAGATGCAGTGCCGTAGATCACTGTACCATGCACTGTCATGCACTGTCAATTGTCAACTGTGGGACATTATAGACAGGTGTGTGCTTTTCCAAAACATGTCCAAATCAATTGAATTTACCACAAGTGGACTCCAATCAAGTTTTAGAACCATCTCATGGATGATCAATGGAAACAGGAAGCACCTGAGCTCAATTTCGAGTCTCAAAGCAAAGGGTCTGAATAATTATGTAAATAAGGTTTTTATGTTTTTTATTTGTAATACATTTTCAAAAATGTCAAAAAAAATGGTTTTCTATTTGTCATTGCGGGATTACTGTGTGTAGATTGCTAAGGATTATATTTAAAAATATATATATTTTTGAATAAAGCTGTAACGTAACAAAATGTGGAACAAGTCAAAGGATCTGAACACTTTCCGACCGAAGGCACTGTATACAGTATACAGTTATCAAGAGAGCTAGACTGTCTAAGTCTAGGTATGGGCAAAGGACAGAAAACACTGAGGTAGCTTGTAACCAGAAAATACAGTACAGTGAGTGTTATAAAGAATCCATGGTGTTGATCTGACTATGTGGTGTTAAAACGTAAATAACTCCCCAACACTCCAGGGTTTCCAGGGTTCTTTTAGTGCCAAGATACCAGCAGCTGGAGTCCCTCTCTCTCTCTCTCTCTCTCTCTCGCTCTCTCTCGCTCTCTCTCTCTCTCTCTCTCTCTCTCTCTCTCTGTGTTTCTCTCCTCCACTATTTCCCCCACCTCTCTCCTCCTCTCTCTCTCTCTCTCTCTCTCTCTCTCTCTCTCTCTCTCTCTCTCTCTCTCTCTCTCTCTCTCTCTCTCTCTCTCTCTCTCTCTCTGTGTTTCTCTCCTCCACTATTTCCCCCACTCTCTCTCTCTCTCTCTCTCTCTCTCTCTCTCTCTCTCTCTCTCTCTCTCTCTCTCTCTCTCTCTCTGTGTTTCTCTCCTCCACTCTTTCTCCCCCCTCTCCCCCTCTCTCTCTCTCTCTCTCTCTCTCTCTCTCTCTCTCTCTCTCTCTCTCTCTCTCTCTCTCTCTCTCTCTCTCTCTCTCTCTCTCTCTCTCTCTCTCTCTCTCTCTCTCTCTCTCTCTCTCTCTCTCTCTCTCTCTCTCTCTCTCTCTCTCTCTCTCTCGCTCTCTCTCTCTTTCTCTGTTTGTTTCTCTCCTCCACTCTTTCTTTCCTTTCCCCCCTCTCTCATTCTCTCTCTTTGTATCCCATCTTTCTCTCCCTCCTCCTCTTTCTCCCTCTCTCTCTCTCTCCCCCCAACCTCTCTCTCTCTCTCTCTCATGCCCTGGTGTTTGGCCCTGGGCATCGCCCGGGAATGGATCCTCCATTCCAACACACACTCATTCCCCACCTAAACACACCAGGGTCAGCCAAGTGCCACTAACCAGCCGCCCGATCAGCAGCCGGGCACAGCCTGGAACAGCCCCCTCGCTCTCACCCACATCAAATGTGTGGACTATGTGGCTTTAACTAACTGCCCTGTTGCTATTTAATCTCTCTCTCTGTGTGTGTGTGTGTGTGTGTGTGTGTGTGTGTGTGTGTGTGTGTGTGTGTGTGTGTGTGTGTGTGTGTGTGTGTGTGTGTGTGTGTGTGTGTGTGTGTGTGTGTGTGTGTGTGTGTGTGTGTGTGTGTGTGTGTGTGTGTGTGTGTGTGTGTGTGTGTGTGTGTGTGTGTGTGTGTGTGTGTGTGTGTGTGTGTGTGATCTGACAACTGAAGTAGCCCATACACACTCCATAATATCCACCTTCTTTGAAGTCAGAGGTCAGACAGGCCTTACATAAGCAAGCAGCAGAATATCTGGATGTCTTCTCACTTTGAGGCTCCTGGAACCCCTTTTACAGCCTCCATTTAAAATGTACAGGAAGCCCAGTTATTTATATGTGAATAATATTTCACTTGTAGTGAAACAGTGGAAATACTGTTTTAAAGTTTCATTTTAATTCCTGGACTGGAAACTTGGTCTGGGCTGGCTGGTCGGCTGGCTGGTCGGCTGGCTGGCAGGTCGGCTGGCTCAGGTGGACACCGGGGGTTAGTAACAGACTTGGGCTCGTATTCATACAGCATCTCAACGCAGGAGAGTTAATCTAGGATCAATTACATTATGAAGAACAGACAGAAGGACCTGATCTCAGATCAGCACTCCGACTCTGAGACGCTTTGTGGATTTGGGCCCTGGAATCTTCTCTACAGGGGGAGAGTACAGAGGAACCAGACCTGCCTCTCACTGAGACACACACTGTGTGCTGGGAGCGAGGGAGAGGGAGGGAAAGAGAAGGAGGGATGGATAGAGGGAGAAGAAGAATGAGAGAAAGGTAGACTAATAACTCTGAGAACGTTGAAATGAACGACGGTGTTGGAAAGAGAATGTTGTGAATTTCCAAAATGTGTACCAGCAAAGCGTACCAGTGATACATGATCCTACATGTGTATCGGATGAACTGAATGGGTCTCCATCCTTTCATGAGTTATGTTCAGAAATACCATCAACTGACCTTAGACAAGAAGACCAACTGATAGTGAATTTGAGACTGGAAAAGACTGACGAAAACCCTAAAAGTATATCAATAGCAAGAACCATGCAACACATCTGCTTCAGGCTGCAATGACCCACAAAGAGAGTGCTTTACATCTCCAGGGGACAAATCTATACCCTCCATTTTGGCCGGAAGTGGGCCGTCACGGGTCCAGTCCAGATGATCTGTACATCGGAGAGAGTACGCCCAGGCCCAGGCTAAAATACCCTCACGGAGTGGAGCAGAATGGACCAACACTAGGGACTAATTGAAATAGAAAAAAAACGATGTGGAGCAGGAGAAGGAGAGCCGCTGCTCTACCAGCCAGCTGCGTGTCACATAACTCCTGGGTAATGAGCTTCAAACCCTCTTCCTCCCGGAAACCCCAGAATGGAGGAGGAGGAAGACAATTACAGAGTGAGTCCCTCTCTTTCTCAGGGTCTGTGACCTCGCTCTCTCTGCTGCCTGAAATAAAACGCACGTACTAAATCAGTTTGGTCAGGCTGAGTGAGAGAGAGTGTTGTGAGTGTTTAACCCTGACGGAGATGAGGATTCAGATGATAGTGTTAGTTGAAAGCTCAGAGCTTTTGCTTTCCTACTTTAGCCTACCATTTGACTGTCTGAAACCCGAATGGTATCCCCGCAGAAAGAGGAAAAGGGCATAGGTTTCGGGGTCAATATTAACGAAAATGTGTGCGAGACGTCAACACTCAAGCGCACGGGGACATAGTGGTAGGATGTCGGGAGGACTTACAGTAATTGTCCATCACTTTTAGCACAGTAACATACAGTACCAGACAGCTTCGTCTCCCTCACTTCTTCCTCGTAAAATGACGAAGTGAGTCATTTCGACTGGCCCGCGAACCAGCCACAGGAGCCAAAGAGGTCTCTGAAGGAGCCAAAGGAGTCGCTATCACACGGGAATCGTCTTTATCTCTGGTCGACCGCCGCGAGCCTGTCTTCGATTAGCGGGATTGACACAGACAAACGGAAACCCTGAACGTGAATCCTGAAGAATACCCAGCACATCTGCACATCTCTGTTCCCACCCGACAGACAGCATCATTTCGATCTCTGACTGACAGATTCGCTGAGTCTAACAAATCCCTCTCTGTGCCTCTTCCTTAGTTCATCTTTCTCTTCCCATGTGGGGAACAAAGGGGGAACATACTGCATAGATCACAGTTATTTTGTTTGTTCTCTGAAAATTGCCATAGCTATCCTTTTAAGTCTAGATAAAATAGGAAACCTATCTTAAGCTTAATATCTACTGTACTGATGTGCAGATGCAATGCCTGTAAATGGCGTACGCTGTAGCCGAAAGCCTACTGTGCGCCTTTTCTCTTCTAAAGACTCACAATTGAGACAGAACAAGTCAAACACACATCTGAGCGGTCTCTAACTCTGGACCGCAGACACACCACTTGTGGCCAGACAAGGCCTCGTGTTGTGATTCTGTTGGGTGGGTTTTAAATCCCTGTGTTTTTAGAAGAGAAAACAACATTCACACGCAAGGACACGTTCTGTTCTTAACAATAACATGACTTCACATGCATTAAGACCGCAAACCGACACTGAAAATGTCTAGTTAACCGGGGGGTAAAAAACTTCAAACATAAATTCACAAAGACCAAGGAACTGTAGCTACATGATAACATGTTATACACCTCAATGTGACATATTGTCTCGAGGTCAACAGAGGAGTTCATGTCAAAAAAGGCAACTGATACCGTGGACAATTTTAGTTTGAGCATCCAGCACTCCTAGGGTCATAGGGCACACACACACACACACACACACACACACACACACACACACACACACACACACACACACACACACACACACACACACACACACACACACACACACACACACACACACACACACACACACACACACACACACACACACACACACACACACACACACACACACACACACGCCTCCAGTCCCCAATCACTGAGCCCTCTGTCATCTTTCCCAGTCACCCTTAAGTTATTAACCGTGACATCGTGGCCACCACCACGCTCCAGTCCCCAATCATGACAACAGTCATCTTTCCCAGTCACCCAGTTATTAACCGTGACATCGTGGCCACCACCGGTTTACATGACAACAGCACACACACACACACACACACACACACACACACACACACACACACACACACACACACACACACACACACACACACACACACACACACACACACACACACACACACACACACACACACACACACACACACACAGCATTCCCTAATTTCCCTAATCATACAAAGGCCTTTTGAAATTCCGAGGCTAAAGCCTAAGTCACAGAAAACCATAGATCTGTAATGTACCACTGATATGAGGACTGGTGTCCAGCTGCCCAGATGTCTGGGGAGGGGAGGATACAGCGGCCCATCTGGCCAGGAACATGGGGGGGGGGGGACTTTCATGGGAAAACCCCTCCCCAGATGTCTCTTTGGATCCTCCAGACTGGTGTCCTGGATGGGAACTGTCGTCCAACGTCTGTCTTTCCTTCCCTGTTTAGCTGCTTACTGCATCTCATCCCCATAGAGATCTGAGTTTACCCAAATTGCTACTTACCTCTGGTGGATTGTCTTGCACATTATGGTTGCGTCCCAAATAGAACCCAATTCCATATGTTGTGCACTACCTTCGACCAGGGCTTTGGAGATGCAGACTATACACTCCAAAAAAAAAGATGCTATCTAGAACCTGAAAGGGTTCTGCGGCTGTCCCTATAGGAGAGCCCTTTGAAGAACCCTTTTTTACAGGAGGAACCTTTCTGGTTCCAGGTAGAACCCTTTTGGGTTCCAAGTAGAATTGTTTCTACAGAAAGCTCTACATGGAATCTAAAAGGGTTCTCCTATGGGGACAACAGAAAAACCCTTTTTTGTTTCCAGCTTCCTCAACTTAGTCCAAGAAAACAAAGCAAACACCCACCAGAATAACAGCAAAAACACAGGTTGATCTTGTTCCTAGAAGATTAGTTGCACAATGGGTCAAGTTGACTTCAGAGATCGCTGTCAACTGAGAAATACATCAACAACAAAATAATAATTACCCAATCAACACTCATAACTCCCTGTTGTTGCCACTATTCATATTCCCATGAACCTCATATTTTCCAAGTGCTTTCACGACTCCTTGGAGGTGACATGACTCTCTCTCTCTCTCACACACACATGCACGCACGCACGCACGCACGCACGCACGCACACACACACACACACACACACACACACACACACACACACAGAGTAGCTACAATGACACGTTTACCTGGTGGGCCAGCGGCGTTCGCAGGCCTTTCCACTAATCTCTCCTGCTGACAGAACAGAGAACACAGCAGCAGCAGCTGTAGGCCTCTAATACATTAGACAGTGTTAACAACAAGAGGGGTTAACTAACTAACTAACTAACAGATAAAGTACATGGACGCTATACATCATCCAACACTTACGGTTCAACCACATACATACGCATCATACAGACACACATACACACATGCACACACTTATTCCACTGAGGAACATTACTGTTTTAAGAGTAGACAGACCAGGGTGTCAGGAATGGACAGGGGGTTGAGGTGGGGGATGGTGGAGGGTTCGCAGTTCAGGCAGTGGAGCTGTGTTCACTCATATGTGTCCTGGTTTGGACTGATAGCTGAAAGTGAGGGAAAGAGTGTAAGAGTGTATGAGAGAGCGAGATAAAGAGGGAAATATATATATATATATATATATATATATATATATATATATATATATATATATATATATATATATATACAGTGGGGCAAAAAAATATTTAGTCAGCCACCAATTGTGCAAGTTCTCCCACTTAAAAAGATGAGATAGGCCTGTCATTTTCATCATAGGTACATCATAGGTAATTTGCAAATAAATTCATAAAAAATCCTACAATGTGAGTTTCTGGATTTTATTTCTTCTCATTTTGTCTGTCATAGTTGAAGTGTACCTATGATGAAAATTATAGGCCTCTCTCATCCTTTTAAGTGGGAGAACTTGCACAATTGGTGGCTGACTAAATACTTTTTTGCCCCACTGTATATATATATATATATATATATATAGAGAGAGAGAGAGGCCCTTGTTCCAGAGTACAGCTGCAGACTTCCTGAACCCCCCCGTCCCATCCCGTCCCCATTCAGACCCCTGCCCCTGGGCCTCAGACAGAGCTTGTGCCCCCTCTTCATCACCTCTCCATGCAGGACCTAACGCTGGACAGACCACAAAACACCCTGACACCCAGACATTAACACAACGCCTACAGAGAGATGGGGTCAATGCTAAGGGAGAGGAGAGGGGGGGGAGGAGGGAGAGGAGAGAGAGAGACAGAGAGGGATAGAGTCCGAGACCCTCAGACAAAAAGAGGTCATGCAAAAAAAGAGTCAGAAAGGGCATACACCGCCACATGTGAAGCTTGCGTATGCAGTGAGCATACGTGTGTGTGTGTGTGTGTGTGTGTGTGTGTGTGTGTGTGTGTGTGCGTGCGTGTGTGCGTGTGCGGTGTCCCAATCTAATCAAGGTTTGAAATAATTATTTTCTACTGAAATATATTTATTTGGGCTTCATGTGGTCAATTATTTGTAATTATGTTCTGCCCACGGCTGAATATTGTTGGGACCCCTGGTCTAGCGTGTTTATTGTGAGCGTGTGTCTAGCGTGTGTCTGTGTGTGTGTAGCATGCCTGTCTCTGTCTTCGCCTTCTGAGTACGTGTGTTGTCACTGTGCCCTTGTATGGTAGGCCTCTGGGCAGCCCCCAGGAAGAGGAATTAGAGCACATTTAACAAAGGGTGTTTCTACTCTGGGTAATGGCTACTTACACAGAGTAGGGGGGCAAGGAGTGGATGGAGGAGTGTTAATGATGAGCAGTTAGGCTGAGCCTGACACTACTGGCAGTTTCACGGCTGCTCGTATTTCAAGCCGCCCTGCACACACGCAGAACACACAAATTAGCACACACACACACACACACACACACACACACACACACACACACACACACACACACACACACACACACACACACACACACACACACACACACACACACACACACACACACACACACACACACACACACACACACAGCCTGTTTACAAAAAGAGCTGCGTTTGTTTTACGGACCTTGTCCCTGTCCTCCATCACATTCCCTCTCTCAAAGAAATCAGTTAAAGCTTTATGGACCTACAGTATAAGGCTACACTTATACAGGCAGCCCAATTCTGATCTTTTTTTTCCATTAAATGGTCTTCTGACAAAATTTTGAGCAATATCAAATCCTTTCACATCAGATATTTTTCAGAGCTGATCTGATATCTAATTAGTGAAGAAAAGAGCAGAATCGAGCTGCCTGTGGGTTGTTCCACAAAACGGGTGTTTTTTGGACATGCAAACTCTTTGAGAAATTTACTTTATAACATCTCTTCATTCATCATTGATTTGCACGGAGGATGTGTTTAGCCTACGGAAAAACACCTTTTCTCATCTCAGGCAATAAAATCCTATGAAGTAAGATAATTTAACCTTACTAGTATGTAACTGCCTAACTATTTAAAATCAGGTTTGAGATAAATCCAAAATGATGTAATTGATCAAGAATCCTTGGACAATTAAATTCACATATAACATCAAACGGATAAGGTTACTGTTGGGCCTCTAACAGGGTTGACGATAACACAGCATCAAAATGACTTTAAAATGATGGAGAAACTTGGAGAAATTTCTGGATTAAGTGCATTGTCGAGAAGGAACCTTTCAAAGTGAGCATTTTGTTGAAGGACGTATACCATACATACAACTAATAACACTAATAACACAACTAATAACACTAATAACACAACTAATAACACTAATAACACAACTAATAACACTAATAACACAACTAATAACACTAATAACACAACTAATAACACTAATAACACAACTAATAACACTTGAAACTGAATAGGGTGTTGGGCCTCCGCGAGCTACCAGAAAAGCTTCAAACCCTTCACAGATCTTCATTGTAAAGGGTTTAAACACTGTTTCCCATGCTTGTTCAATGAACCATAAACAATTAATGAACATGAACCTATGGAAAGGTAGTTAAGACACTAACAGCTTTAAAGCAATTAAGGTCACAGTTATGAAAACTTTGGACACTAAAGAGGCCTTTCTACGGAATCTGAAAAACACCAAAAGAAAGATGCCTATGCTCCCTGCTCATCTGCGTGAACGTGCCTTAGGCATGCTGCAAGGAGGCATGAGGACTACAGATGTGGCCAGGGCAATAAATTGCAATGTCCGTACTGTGAGACGCCTAAGAGAGCGCTACAGAGAGACAGGACGGACAGCTGATCGTCCTCTCTGTGGCAGACCACGTGTAACAACACCTGCACAGGATCGGTACATCCGAACATCAGACCTGCGGGACAGGTACAGGTTGGCAACAACACTTGCCCAAGTTACACCAGGAACGCACAATCCCTCCATCAGTGCTCAGATTGTCTGCAATAGGCTGAGAGGCTTGTAGGCTTGTAGGCCTGTTGTAAGGCAGTTCCTCACCAGACATTCCCGGCAACAACGTCGTCTATGGGCACAAACCCACCGTCGCTGGACCAGACAGGAATGGCAAAAAGTGCTTTTCACTGACGAGTCACGGTTTTGTCTCACCAGGGGTGATGGTCGGATTCGAGTATATCGTCAAAGGAATGAGCGTTACACCGAGGCCTGTACTCTGGAGCAATTTGGAGGTGGAGGGTACGTCATGGTCTGGGGCGGTGTGTCACAACATCATCGGACTGAACTTGTTATCATTGTAGGCAATCTCAACGCTGTGCGTTACATGGAAGATGTCCTCCTCCCTCATGTGGTACCTTTCCTGCAGGCTCATTCTGACATGACCCTCCAGCATGCCATACTGCTCGTTCTGTGAGCTATTTACCTCAAGACAGGAATGTCAGTGTTCTGTCATGACCAGCGAAGAGCCCGGATCTCAATCCCATTGAGCACGTCTGGGACCTGTTGGATCGGAGGGTGAGGGCTAGAGCCACCCCCTCCCCCCAGCAATGTCCAGGAACTTGCAGTTGCCTTGGTGGAAGAGCAGAGTAACATCTCACAGCAAGAACTGGCACATCTGGTGCAGTCCATGAGGAGGAGATGCACTGCATTACTTAATGCAGCTGGTGGCCACACCAGATACTGACGGTTACTTTTGATTTTGACTCCCACTTTGTTCGGGGACACATTATTCAATTTCTGTTAGTCACATGTCTGTGGAACTTGTTCAGTTTATGTCTCAGTTGTTGAATCTTTTTATGTTCATACAAATATTTACACATGTTACATTTGCTGAAAATATTTTCTGAACAACTCCCAATTTTGATCGAACATTATCTTAGATTCTGATGTCTTCTGTCACGTAAACGACATAGAATTGCATGAAATGCATTCATGAAAGGCCAATTGTTTTACGGACCCAGCAAAAAAGAAATCCCCATGTGTGCAAATCCTGAAATGCCTCTACTTAACTGTATCCTATGCCACATTTAAAATGTTATGGTTTAAGTATTAGGCTTCTATGCACCGAATTGCATCTTTGTGCCTGGATTTGTTTACAGAAAATTAGGGTGTGCCGGGAACATGGGGGGAGCTATAAAAACCCAAAGTCCAGGGGCCTATGATTTCTTAATCCGGCCATGACTCTATGGGAGACACAACTCCACTCCCTCCAGGTGTCGCTTATTCTCCCCAGTGTATTTATCCCTGTGTTTCCTCTGTGCCAGTTCGTCTTGTATGTTAGTCAAGTCAACCTGTGTGTTTTTCCCCAGTACTCCGTTTGTGATTCTCTTTTCGATATTTTTCCCGGTTTTGACCCCTGCCTGACTCTGGACTACTTTCCCGCCTGCCTGATCATCCTGCCTGTCCTGACCTTGATTCTGCCTGCCCTTCGGTACCTCTTTGACCCTTTTGCCTGTCCACAACCATTCTCTTGCCTTCCCCGATTGGATGAATAAATATTGTAAGACTCCAACCATCTGCTTCCTGTGTCTGCATCTGGGTCTCGCCTTGTGTCATGATAGATATAGAGCGAATCTCTCTGCATAACTCTCAAGCCAATAACTCAGCAAATAGGCTCTGTCTCTCTCAGGGGTGATGGCGCCAGTCCAGTCTGGCACCGTCCACCCATTGACTGCTAGGGGCATCAGTCCCCTCCACAACAACAGAGCCCCCCCCCCAAATCTCCTCCAGTCCTCCAATAACTACAGCAACAGAAAAAACACAGATCTAAACCTCCAACCCATCAATTTAAGAAATGAGGAGGCCCCCTCTTGACCCTCCAACTTCTAAGTGTCCTCAGAGAATCTCAGGCATTTGCCAGGACGGTCTCCACTGCCAAAGAAAAAGAACGTTTTTTTGGACCGTCACGCCGATGTTTGTTGAGCAACTTGTTGACTTTTGGCAGTTTTTTCTTTCTTTCCGTGGACGTGTTGCCATTGGTTGTTGGGGAGGGTGGGGGTGGGGGAGGGTGGGGGATGGGGGAGGGTGGGGGTGGGGGAGGGTGGGGGTGGGGGGTAGAGGCTCATAGTTAGGAAGGGGTCCATAATGGTAACGTTTACATAACCTTAGCAGACACACGCACACACACACACAAACACGCATACAGGCAAACGCATACAAACACACACACACACACAGCTGAAGAAGTGTGTGTAGGGTGTCATCTGACAGTGTAAACACGTGTATTGTATTGCTTCCTAAGGCAAGCTCCAGACGCCCATCTATCATATTACTTCTATAGTAGTCATTGTTTTTGTATGAATGGGCCATAGCAAGTAGTGTATGTGAATATAAGTCAAAACAGAAAAAGGGGTTTATGTCTGATCCCGGTAACATCAAAACTGACCTGGGTTCAGAATAGCTACGAGTGAAATTGCTCAATATAAAAGACAAATGTTTGGTTTATGTTGGCCAACCAAACGCAAAGCAGGTCATTGGCAAGACAATGCTACTGGTGTTAGCCAGAATCTGGATTTTCAGATTTGGGAGGCCTCAAAAGTACAGCGGAAAAGTTTGAGCATTTTATCACTTTATGTCTGGCTCAGGACAAGTCTACACCCCTGAACTGAAGCTCACACTCTCCCAGTGATTCTCTCTCTATGGACCATAGCTCTGTTGCCGATCCAGCAACTCACTGACTGGCTGGATAAGGACAGGAGTACATCAATCAGCCAGAGTCCGGTGTTTCTCTCTCTACGTATCGGGGCCGTTTCTGGACCCTGTCCGTCTCTGGAACCAATCGTCTTTCACCCTGAGATGGGGAACACTGTAGCTGTTCTCTGTCTGTTTGACCTGCCTGATCCACAACTCAGTGGGAGACTGGGTGCGTCCCAATAGTAATTGGGCTATCGGACGTTTCCACCATCTTTAAAAAAAAATCCTTTGAAAGTCAGTGAAGGGGAGTGAACAAGTGCATACTTCAGGAAGAAGGAGAGATAACTGGGACATAACCTTTGAGATAGGGAACATTGTAGCTTGTTGTCTGACACAAGACTCTGTGAGAATGCGGGGAGCGAAGAGCTGGAGAGAGTCAGATAATGAATGGACTGTTAGGGCTTCTCATGCATTCCTCTAGTCCCATACCAAACGCTTGTCCCGATCGCATTTACACTACATTATTAGTACTGCACACAGGAGACGTAACAGGGGGTTAGAGGAGAGGGGGGGAGGACGATTGCAGCATTCATCCTCTTCCCTGGAATTCTCTATCCTTTCCAGCATATCCAAGATTCCTATCCTTTTTCTCGTTTTTGTCACTTTTATTCCAGCGTCTGATTTATGTGCACCTCGAGGCTTCCTCCTCCTAGAATCTCATTGGACCAGTCTGACGAGAGCCAATATTTACATTGTGAGCTTAGAGGAAATAACCCCCCCCCCCCCCCCCATCCCCGGGTTCACGGTAGACTCAAGCTGGCAAACGTCACGCACACAAACACAATAAAATAACAATAACAAGGCTATATACAGGGGGTACCGATACCGAGTCAACGTGAGTGGGAACAGGTTAGTCAAGGTCGCTTGTGCACGTAGGTAGAGGGGAAGTGACTATGCAGAGATAACAAACAGCGATTAGCACCAGTGTACAAAACAAATGGGGGGTCAATGTAAAGAGTCCAGTGGCCATTAGATTAATTGTTCAGCAGTCTTATGGCTTGGGAGTAGAAGCTGTTAAGGAGAATTTTGGTCCTAGACATGGCGCTCCGGTACCGCTTGCCGTGCAGTAGCAGAGAAAACAATCTATGACTTGGGTGACTGGAGTCTTTGACAATTTTTGGGGCTTTCTTCTGACACCACCTGTTATATAGGTCCTGGATGACAGGATGCTTGGCCCCAGTGATGTACTGGGCCGTACGCACTACCCTCTGTTGCGCCTTACGGTCAGATGCTGAGCAATTGCCATACCAGGTGGTGATGCAACCAGTCAGGATGCTCTCGATGGTGCAGCTGTATAATTTTTTGTCGTGGAGTCTCCCGCCTGTCCGGCGCTGCTGCCGGAGTCTCCCGCCTGTCCGGCGCTGCTGCCGGAGTCTCCCGCCTGTCCGGCGCTGCTGCCGGAGTCTCCCGCCTGTCCGGCGCTGCTGCCGGAGTCTCCCGCCTGTCCGGCGCTGCTGCCGGAGTCTCCCGCCTGTCCGGCGCCAGAGCCCCTCTGTCCTGAAGCGCCAGAGCCCCTCTGTCCGAGCTTCTGCCCCTCTGTCCGGAGCTGCCCCTCTGTCCAGTGGAGTCATTGATAAGGGTGGCCATGGTGAGAAAGCCATGGAGGCGGACAATAAGGCGGACTAAGACAATTGTGAAGTGGGGTCCACGTCCCGCGCCGGAGCCGCCACCATGGACAGATGCCCACCCGGACCCTCCCTATTGATTTGAGGTGCGTTCGGGAGTCCGAACCTTAGGGGGGGGTTCTGTCACGCCCTGGTCGTAGTATTTTGTGTTTTTCTTCATGTATTTGGTCAGGCCAGGGTGTGACATGGGTTTTTGTATGTGGTGTGTAGATAGTGGGATTGTAGCTTAGTGGGGTGTTCTAGGTTAGTCTATGGCTGTCTGAAGTGGTTCTCAATCAGAGGCAGGTGTTTATCGTTGTCTCTGATTGGGAACCATATTTGGGCAGCCATATTCTTTGGTTGTATTGTGGGTGATTGTCCTGAGTGTCTTGATGTCCTTGTTCGATGTTAGTTGACACAAGTATAGGCTGTTTTCGGTTTTCGTTTATTGTTTTGTAGTGTTCGTGTTTAGTCGTGTTTACGTTTGTTTAAATAAACATGGATCGCAATCGACACGCTGCAGTTTGGTCCGACTCTCCTTCACCATATGAAAACCCGTGACACTAAAGGGATGGAATAAGATTATATACATGTAAATATAATGATGAGTGATGATCAAGCGGCGTAGGCAAGATGCAATAGATGTATAAAAATACAGTATACAGGATGAGTAATGCAAGATATGTAAACATTATTAAAATGGCATTCTTAAAGTGACTAGTGATCTATTTGCTAAAGTGGCCAATTATTTCAAGTCTGTGTGTAGGCAGCAGCCTCTCTGTGTTAGAGACGGCTGTTTAACAGTCTGATGGACTTGAGATAGAAGCTATTTTTCAGTCTCTCGGTCCCAACATTGATGCACCTGTACTGACCTCACCTTCTGGATGGTAGCGGAGTGAACAGGCAGTGGTTCGTAGGTATTACAGACTCGGTCAGGGAGAGGTTGAAAATGTCAGTGAAGACCCTTGACAGTTGGGCCACGCATGCTTTGAGTACACGTTTTGGTAATCTGGCCCTGAGGCTTTGTGAATGTTGACCTGATTAAAAGTCTTGCTCACATCAGCTACTGAGAACATTATCACACAGTCGTCCAGAACAGCTGGTGCTCTTGTGCATGCTTCAGTGTTGTTTGCCTCAAAGTGAGCATAAAAGGCATTTAGCTCGTGTGTTAGGCTCGCGTCACTGGGCAGCTCGCGTCCGGGTTTCCCTTTGTAGTCCGTAATAGTTTTCAAGCCCTGCCACATCCGACGAGCATCAGAGCCGGTGTAGTAGGATTCAATCTTAATCCTGTATTGACTCTTTGCTTGTTTGATGGTTCGTCTGAGGGCATAGCGGGATTTCTTATAAGCATCCGGATTAATGTCCCACTCCTTGAAAGCGGCAGTTCTAGCCTTTAGTTCAATGCGGATGTTGCCTGTAATCCATGGCTTCTGGTTGGGATATGTACGTACGGTCACCGTGGGGACAACGTCATCGATGCACTTATTGATGAAGCCGATGACTGAGGTGGTATATTCCTCAATGCCGTTGGATGACTCCCAGAACATATTCCAGTCTTTGCTAGCAAAACAGTCCTGTAGCATAGCATCCACGTCATCTGACCACTTCTGTATTGAGCGAGTCACTGGTACTTCCTGCTTTAGTTTTTGCCAAATGGAGGTCGGGGGAGAGCTTTGTATGCATCTCTGTGTATGGAGTAAAGGTGGTCTAGAGTTTCTTTTCCTCTCGTTGCACATGTGACATGCTGGTAGAAAGGTCAAACTGATTGAAGTTTGGCTGCATTAAAGTCCCAGGCCACTATCAGCACCGCTTCTGGATGAGCATTTTCTTGTTTGCTTATGGCCTTATAGAGTTGGTTGAGTGCAGTCTTAGTTCCAGCATCGGTCTGTGGTGGTAAATAAACGGCTACGAATAATATAGACGAGAACTCTCTTGGCAGATAGTGTGGTCTAAAGCTTATCAGAAGATACTCAGGCGAGCAATACCAATACAGAGACTTCTTTAATGTTATACAATGATCACCAGCTGTTATTGACAAATAGACACACCCCTCCACCCGCCATTTTACCAGACGTAGCTTCTCTGTTCTGCCTGTGCATGGAAAAATCCCGCCAGCTCTATGTTATCCATGTCGTTGTTCAGCCGCGACTCGGTGAAACAGAAGATATTACAGTTTTTAATGACCCGTTGGTAGTGCATGGCGCTTGTAACGCCAGGGTAGTGGGTTCGATCCCCGGGACCACCAATACGTAGAATGTATGCACACATGACTGTAAGTCGCTTTGGATAAAAGCGTCTGCTAGATGGCATATATTATAATCTTGATCGTAGGTCGGATAATCTTATAATCTTATAGGTCATAATCTTATGACCTAATCTTATAGGTGGGATAATCTTATAGGTCATCGATTTTATTTTATTGGCCAATAAAATGGGCAGTGGGAGTTTACTCGCTCGCCTATGTATTCTCAGAAGGCAGCCCAACCTCCGCCCCTTTTTTCTCCTTCTTTTCTTCACGCAAATGACTAGGTTTTGGGCCTGTTCCCGGGAAAGCAGTATATCCTTCTCGTCAGACTCGTTAAAGGAAAAAGCATATTCCAGTTCGAGGTGAGTAATCACTGTTCTGATGTCCAGAAGTTATTTTTGATCATAAGGGACGGTAGCAGCGGCATTATGTACAAAACAAGTTTTAACAAAAAAGTTGCACAATAGCACATGTAAAACGCCATCCTCTTCTGCGCCATTGAACATTCCATCTACAATATCAGGTCCCCCACCATCCAAATACTCCTGTACTTCCAGTCTCCAGTCTAAAGTCTAGACAACACCATCTCTGCCAACAACAGCACAGCCCAGCGGTGCTGACACTGACGACCTAAGCCCAGACGCTACCCACGACCCCAACAACACCAACCGCTAAGCCTGGTGGTGTTTCAGAGACACCCAGAAACACAACATCAATATCAAATCCTGTTTCATGTCTGATAATGGCCAGTATGTGGGTCTGAATCATATACTGTGGGTGGCTGTTGTTTTTATCATTCCCGAAAGTCCATTTCAACTAAGGTTTGTATGCAGTAGCACATTTATGGAAAGAAAATACCAGGTTTTATGCCATGGGCATTTGAAAGAAAATGGTAGAGATTTGTTATGGTCGTAGAGATTTGCCTCCCTATCGGCTAGACCAGGGATATTCAAATCTCACCGCAGTACTGCTGGTTTTCTGTTCTACCTGATAATGAATTGCACCCACCTGGTGTCCCAGGTCTAAACCAGTCCCAGAATACAGAGGAAGTGGAACTGGCTTGGAGGTGCAGATTTGAATTTGAGACGGCTAGACAGACAGAGAGACAGGAAGCAGTGTGGTCTAGCTTAGCGTCACACGGCGTCTTCCTCCCTTAGAGCCTGGATGTCTGTCGGTCTGCTTACACGCACGCACACATCCACCCACACACAGTCTGCTCTCTGCAATTCATTAAACCGTGAAACAGCAATTAATAAGCAGACTGCCTTTCGTCTTGACATCTGATTGTGATTTGGGAGGCGTTCGCCATGATGAACCTGATGGTCTCTCCTCTCAACATATTTCAGGGGCGGTGTTACATTTTTGTTCTAACCTAGCAGTAACAGCACAACTAGTTCAACTAATCATCAAGCCCCCTCAGTTGTTGAACCAGGTGTGCTAGTGCTGGGCTCGAACAAAACGGTGGACATTGTGCTAATAATGTGCACAAAATGGTCCCTGCAATCCAGAGAGACTCATAGAGAGAAAACAGCCTTGATTGTTACCCATTTACTCCTGTAAAGAAGAGAAGATTGTTGGCTAGTTTCGCTCCAATTAGAAAACGGGATAATCATCTGATTTGCTACTGGCGCCTTCCTCCCGCCCCTCTGGGTTACGGGTGATCGCTATCCAGCAATGCTGATGGTTAATACAGCTGTCAGTCATCGTGTGGCCCGTTGTTTGTTTTTCGTTCTGCAGCCTCCTAACTCTCCAACAATGACAGAGCTTACTAACTGTGTTGTTCACCGAGGAGCCAGTTGATTAAATCGTCGGCCCAGACGTGTTGTTGGGCTGCCTCAGACCAGACTGTCTTTCAACAAATGTCTTTGTAATGTCTGCTAATGTTCTCCTACATCTAATACCGATTCTGAAAAGATCAGACATGCTTACACAGGAGAGAATGAAAGAGGTTAGAATGTGTTAAGCTGGAAGCAATGTACATGCAACGTGTGTGTATGCTCAACTGAGGATGGGGGCAGAGACACAGAGAGGGAGGGAGAGAGACAGAGAGGGTGGAGAGAGAGAGGGGAGGGTGGAGAGAGAGAGGGGGGGGGAGAGAGAGAGAGAAAGGAGGATGAGAGAGAGACCAAGAGAGAGAGAGAGCGACACACTGATAGGTCTAGGGTCAACACACACACGCGCACGCACGAGTGCTCACACACACACACACACACACACACACACACACACACACACACACACACACACACACACACACACACACACACACACACACACACACACACACACACACACACACACACACACACACACACACACACACACACACACACACACACACTAAACACACAGTCCAGGGTCAGCTCCTACACCTTGGGGAAATCCTGTATTTCTAGATCAGGATCTCAGTACAGACTGCCTACACGGCCTCCTTAGTGAATGAATGACATTTGGACTATTTGACTTTCACTCACTGTGAGCTCACAGGCATCCTGGGGCCAAGTGGTCTGTTTTCACAGGTGAACTAGCCCAGGCTGAAACTCTCTGACATCACGTAATAAGCTTCACCACCCTGTCTCAAACCAGCACGATGATGTCACTCTCCAAATTACCGGGTGATGTCCTTACTAACAAAGGTTCTTGAAACCACTGCACTCTGAACGTGTGGTGTGTGGACTCAAATTATGCCATTAGATGCATAGTAGAAGACTATAGTTTAAAGTGTGTCTTATGCTTACTTATTCATTCAAGAGGCAACAAGAACAGAGTCAACATGGCTTTCCTTCCTGGGCCCATTCCCCTGTGTCTGTATCCACCTACCTGTGCATTCGTACTGCAGCCCCTTGCCGTAGTGTCCCTTCTCACAGATGCAGTCGTATTGGCCCGTGTGGGTGCCACACTTGCAGCTGGCCATGATGTCACAGCAGTCCGCTCCGGCCTCGCACAGGGACGAGCAGTGGGATAGGTCTTCCTGGATGTAGCTTCCTGTCGGCAGGTCTGAGGGGAGACAAAGGTCATAAACACAAAGGTCAAAGGTCACCAGAGGATATTAGCAACGTTTTTCTTTCATAAACCTTATTATCTTTTCCTTTTCAGTTTTACGAGATTGCAGTTCCGTTCCTCTCTCTCTCTCTCTTATGTTACGTTCTTACGTTCCTATGATGAAGGAAAAAGTTGGGAGTCAGAAAGGGACAAAAGGGATTTTAGTCAAGGAGCATGTGTTCGTCTTTTCTATACAATTTGTGATATTAGAAGGTAACCAATTGGTTGGGTCAGCACTGGTGGGAGAAAACTGTTTTCTGAGTCATTGAAAACTATGGAGTCAATTCCAATCCTGTAGATTACTGTAAATTGGCCTACTACTGTATAAACATCTGTATTGCGTAATAGTAAAAACATTATGTAGGCTATGCTAAGCCAGGGCTGGATAAACTTAACTGCCTCACTCATAAATAATAACAAAAGAAGCAGGATTGGCCGAGTGATTGTTCTTCCTGAGAAGTAGGAATCAAACAAAGAGCATTGTGGGCCAGATGTTTGAGGATTGTGTTCGGTCAAGGGTTTGGGGTCGGCGGGGGTAAAGACCTGGGTTCAAATGTTTTAGCTACACTTAATTGAGTTTGCCTGGTGCAATGGAATCAATGGTATAGGACTGGAGCGGAAACTATGGCTGAGACAGGGACTGGGGCTGAAAATATGGCTGAAACTGGGGCTGGGGCTGAAACTGGGGCTGAAGATATGGCTGAAGCTGGGGCTGAAGCTATGGCTGAAACTGGGGCTGAAGATATGGCTGAAGCTGGGGCTGAAGCTATGGCTGAAGCTGGGGCTGGCGATATGGCTGGAGCTGGGGCTATAGGGCTGAGGAACTGGTGTTTGGGTTGGGGTTGGCAGAGCCAAGAAGCAGACTTGGAGAGGGAGAGTCAGTAAAACAGAGACACACGGCAGGGAGACCTGATAACATGCACTGGCTGCCTTGGCTCACACTCTGACAACCTTATCCCTCTCAGTCTGACAGAAGTGATTTACCACTGTCTAGTTTCTAATAGACCGAGTCCTAAATGGAACACTATTCATGGTTCGCCTCTTGCATGTTGTTGTTTTATGGTCCGATGCAACTGATGTCTGAGAAACGATGACTCCACTACCATTTCTGGGTTCTGCTCCCTCACATGGACTGTGGGAATGGAGAAGGTATTTTACCGCCTTTTTGATGGTGTTATGTGTTGGCTAGACCCACGAGACATCAAGGGCAAACTGTGCGCACAATGTGGATGGAATTCCGCTGAAATTCCCACTGGGCACAGACGTCAGTTTAACATGAGTTTTTATTTACATTTAGTTGAGTTGTCAGGTTAAAAGACGAAATTCCCTGAAGTTGATTACTTTTTGCAATTCCAATCTGTTTTCCACGTTGATTCAACGGCATCACATTGATTTTTGTTGTTGTTGAAATGCCGTGGTAACAACGTTCATTCAACCAGTTTTTGCCCAGTGGGTTAGTCACATGGAGCTGCTGTGACCTTAGTTGAGAGAAATATATCCCACTCAATATTTCCTTGTGCTAGCCTGGGTACCAGTCCGTTTGTGCTATCATTCCATGTTTGTCATGACAAGGAGTGAAAAGATAGCACGAACAGACCGGTACCCAGGCTATTCAAGTGCCCCATCCGTCTCACCTTCGTGCAGTGCACGGCGAGCCAGGGCCTCGAACTCTGCAAAGTTGTGTACTAGGTAGCAGTGCTGGTCCTTAGGGTGTGAGGCCATGTCATGTAACTCTCTGATGTTCCCCTGCCAGATCCCCAGGGTGTAGATCTCCACCCCCTGCGCCCTCAGAGCGGCCGCCACCGGGCGAGGGTCGCCTCCGTTGGAGTAGCCGTCCGTTATCAGGAAGATCACCTTGGTGGCGTTGGCCCGCGAGTGACGCAGGATTTGCTGTGGGAGAATGAGAAGATTAGAAAACGAAGAGATTGGTAGAATTGGTACAGGAATGGATGGTGGATTCGCTGTGGAAGAATGAGAAGATTTGAAGAATGAATACAGGTGTGAATGGATGGTGGATTTGCTATGGTGGAATGAGAGGATTGGAAGAATGAATTCAGGTGTGAATGGATGGTGGATTTGCTGTTGTTGATTGAGAGGTTTTGAAGACTGAATACAGGTGTGAACGGATTGTGGATTTGCTGTGGTAGAATGAGAGGATTTGAAGAATGAAGGTGTATACAGGTCCATACAGGTGTGAATGGATGGTGGAGGTTGTTGGATCGTCGTCAGGTACTGCACAGAGTGAAGTGAATGCAGTAACCATGTCTATAGCAAATGCATTCAGCCTTTACAGCAGCAGCCAGCTAACCACTAGAACATTAGAGCAACCCTGTTATAGCAGAGTGGAGCTGCAGCAGACACACACATGGGTTCAAACACCATTCAAAATCATTTCAAGTACATTATCTGTGTTTGATGGAGCTTGCCTGGCGAAATGGGACCAATAGAATAGTCCCAAAAGTGTCAACGCTGCCCATCTGGCTTTTCTAGGCAGGTTAAAGCAAACCAAGTATTTTAATGATTTCAAATAGTATTTGAACCCAGGACAGGACTGCCTCTCTGATTCCGAGGGGTTGGGTAAATGCGGAAGACACATTCCAGTAGAATGCATTCAGTTGTACAACTGACTAGGTATCCCCCTTTCCCCTTTCCTTTCCCTCAGACACATGGTCTGGTTCACATGCACTCAGTTTAGCTGGAGTTTGCAACCAATCCCTGTACAATTAGGCAGGCCATTAAAGACACAGAGAAACATTATTTCCACTGCCCAGAAGTTAAATCCTGGAGCGAGAAAGAGTGTGAGAGGCATCTGCTCTGCTGGTCTGCGTTGCTCTACTGTACTGTACATAACACGGCAAGTCAGGCCTGCTACAGTTGGTGTGTTTATTTGGAATGGAATTAATTTAAATGGTATGGATGTGGGGAAAAGGGGAAAACAAGGACTATAAAGAAGCTATGGGAGTGAAAACAAGATGACGTGAGTGTGAGACATTAATGGAGAGATGTTGACACAAAGGGTAGTTCAATAAAATAAGTTAATATCATGGAGAGAGTGAGACAGAGAGTGAGGGAGAGATAATGGAGAGAGTGTGACAGAGTGAGGGAGAGATAATGGAGAACGTGAGAGGATTGGAGACATGGTTGTAAGGGCGTGACCAAGGAGAGAAGTAGAGAGAGAGATAGAGTGGGAGGGAGAGAGCGAGCGAGAGAGAGAGAAAAAAGAGAGAGGAGAGAGGATAGAGAGAGAGAGAAAGAGAGAGAGTGAGAGAGAGAGAGAGGAGAGAATAGAGAGAGAGAGAGAGAGAGAGAGAGAGAGAGAGAGAGAGAGAGAGAGAGGGGGAGAGAATAGAGAGAGAGAGAGAGAGGAGAGAGAATAGAGATAGAGAGAGAGAGAGAGAGAGAGAGAGAGAGAGAGAGAGAGAGAGAGAGAGAGAGAGAGAGAGAGAGAGAGAGAGAGAGAGAGAGAGAGAGAGAGAGAGAGAGAGAGAGAGAGAGAGAGAGAGAGAGAGAGAGAGAGAGAGAGAGAGAGAGAGAGAGAGAGAGAGAGAGAGAGAGAGAGAGAGAGAGAGAGAGAGAGAGAGAGAGAGAGAGAGAGAGAGAGAGGGAGAGATAATGGAGAGAGTGTGACAGAGAGTGAGGGAGAGGTAATGGAGAACGTGAGAGGATTGGAGACATGGTTGTAACGGCGTGACCAAGGAGAGAAGTAGAGAGAGAGATAGCGAGAGAGAGAGAGAGAGAGAAAAGAGAGAGGAGAGAGAATAGAGAGAGAGAGAGAAAGAGAGAGAGAGTGAGAGAGAGAGAGAGAGAGAGAGAGGAGAGAATAGAGAGAGAGAGAGAGAGAGAGAGGAGAGAATAGAGAGAGAGAAAGAAAATAAAGAAAGGAAAAGGAAGCTGGTGTTCTGTTCTTTATTGTCTAATTGGCTGCACTTCAAGCATCTCCGGCGGGGTAAAGTAATTACTGAGGCTGTGAAGCGAGGGAAGGAAGGATGGAGAGATGGAGGACAGAGAAGGGGAGGGAGGAAAAGCCTGGCTTCTCTGATCCTCTCTTCAAAGTCAACAGAGAGGCACCCTGGTTCTCATCGCAGCCTTCCAGGTCTCTCTGCCACTCGCTCCCAGCTGTCAGTGCACCCAGGCAGGCTGATTCGTTACGGTGAGGGGCCTCGCTGATTCTCCCTCCCTGGTTCTCCCTCCCTGGTTCTCCCCTGGACCTAAACTGTCTGCTGTCACCAAACCACAGTGATGTCATTGTGGCCTGTGCCCAAGATGGGGTGGAGTAGAGGAGAGAGAGAGGTGACTGAGAGAGAAGTGTGTGTTTTGGGGTGTTTTAGGGTATTTTATGAGGTGCTCAAAGGTCTGTGGGGTTGCAAGAGTTTGTGTTGGGGTGTGAGACGACGGCTGGTGGCTGGTGGTGAGCAGGGGGGTGACACAGCTGTGTGTTTATTTTTGTACATTTTATTTCACCTTTATTTAACCAGGTAGACCAGTTGAGAACAAGTTCTCATTTACAACTGCGACCTGGCCAAGACAAAGCAAAGCAGTGCGACAAAACAACAACACAGAGTTACACATAAACAAACGTACAGTCAATAACACAAAATAAAATAAAAATAGACAAATCTATGTACAGTGTGTGCAAATGTAGAAGAGTTAGGGAGGTAGGCAATGAATAGGCCCTAGAGGCTAAAATTATTACAATTTAGCATTAATACTGGAGTGATAGATGTGCAGATGATGATGTGCAAGTAGAGATACTGGGGTGCAAAAGAGCAAGACAGTGAAGTTAGAGAGATAGATATAAGACTCCAGCTTCAGAGATTTTTGAAATTCGTTCCAGTCATTGGCAGCAGAGAACAGGAAGGAAAGGCAGCCAAAGGAAGTGTTGGCCTTGGGGATGACCAGTGCAGTATACCTGCTGGAGCGAGTGCTACGGGTGGGTGTTGCTATGGTGACCTGTGAGCTGAGATAAGGCGGGGCTTTACCTAGCAAAGACTTATAGATAACCTGGAGCCAGTGGGTTTGGCGACAAATATATAGTGAGGGCCAGCCAACGAGAGCAGACAGGTCGCAGTGGTGGGTAGTATATGGGGCTTTGAAGCCGATTCTAGATTTAATTTTGGATTGGAGATGCTTAATGTGAGTCTGGAAGGAGAGTTTACAGTCTAACCAGACACCTAGGTATTTGTAGTTGTCCACATATTCTAGGTCAGAACCGTCCAGAGCAGTGATGCTAGTCGGGCGGGAGGATGCGGGCAGCAATCGGTTGAAGAGCCTGCACTAAGTTTTGTGTGTGTATGTATAAATCGTATGTTTAGCTACACACACACGCTGCTACACACACACGCACGGAAGCATGTACCCCCTCAAACCTGTTCTTCTATCACTTATAAAACATAGGTTTGAGTTTTTCGTCATGAATCTTGTTCTAAAGGCAGCTCTGCAGAGTGGTCACTAGCTGGCACAGCCACAAAGTCATAAAATCGGACCTTAACCCTTAACCACACTGCTAACCCTAATGCCTAACCCTAACCTTAAATTCATTGTTTTCATAGATATTTACAATATACCCAATTTTGACTTTGCAGCTGGCCTATCTAAGGGGAAATCGCTCAGTTCTGCCTCCAGGACACGACTCGTGACAATAAATATCAACCTGCATATAAAACAGTTGTGGGCCTCACTAATTGTAGGATTTGGCAGCTCGCAAGCGAAACACTCCTTTTGGCATGACGCCTTGGTGTGTGTGTGTGTGTGTGTGTGTGTGTGTGTGTGTGTGTGTGTGTGTGTGTGTGTGTGTGTGTGTGTGTGTGTGTGTGTGTGTGTGTGTGTGTGTGTGTGTGTGTGTGTGGGTGGGTGGGTGGGTGTACATCTCATGCATTTCCTCAGTCCTACTGTGAGATACATCCATCCAAGAAAGTCCCACTGTGAGATACATCCATCCAAGAAAGTCCCACTGTGAGATACATCCATCCAAGAAAGATAGAAAGATCCAAGAAAGTCCCACTGTGAGATACATCCATCCAAGAAAGTCCCACTGTGAGATACATCCATCCAAGAAAGTCCCACTGTGAGATACATCCATCCAAGAAAGATAGAAAGATCCAAGAAAGTCCCACTGTGAGATACATCCATCCAAGAAAGTCCCACTGTGAGATACATCCATCCAAGAAAGTCCCACTGTGAGATACATCCATCCAAGAAAGATAGAAAGATCCAAGAAAGTCCCACTGTGAGATACATCCATCCAAGAAAGTCCCACTGTGAGATACATCCATCCAAGAAAGATAGAAAGATCCAAGAAAGTCCCACTGTGAGATACATCCATCCAAGAAAGATAGAAAGATCCAAGAAAGTCCCACTGTGAGATACATCCATCCAAGAAAGATAGAAAGATCCAAGAAAGTCCCACTGTGAGATACATCCATCCAAGAAAGTCCCACTGTGAGATACATCCATCCAAGAAAGATAGAAAGATCCAAGAAAGTCCTACTGTGAGATACATCCATCCAAGAAAGTCCTACTGTGAGATACATCCATCCAAGAAAGTCCCACTGTGAGATACATCCATCCAAGAAAGTCCTACTGTGAGATACATCCATCCAAGAAAGTCCCACTGTGAGATACATCCATCCAAGAAAGATAGAAAGATCCAAGAAAGTCCCACTGTGAGATACATCCATCCAAGAAAGATAGAAAGATCCAAGAAAGTCCCACTGTGAGAAAGTAGATACATCCATCCATCCAAGAAAGTCCCACTGTGAGATACATCCATCCAAGAAAGTCCCACTGTGAGATACATCCATCCAAGAAAGTCCTACTGTGAGATACATCCATCCAAGAAAGATAGAAAGATCCAAGAAAGTCCCACTGTGAGATACATCCATCCAAGAAAGTCCCACTGTGAGATACATCCATCCAAGAAAGATAGAAAGATCCAAGAAAGTCCCACTGTGAGATACATCCATCCAAGAAAGATAGAAAGATCCAAGAAAGTCCCACTGTGAGATACATCCATCCAAGAAAGATAGAAAGATCCAAGAATCCAAGAAAGATAGAAAGATCCAAGAAAGTCCCACTGTGAGATACATCCATCCAAGAAAGTCCCACTGTGAGATACATCCATCCAAGAAAGTCCCACTGTGAGATACATCCATCCAAGAAAGTCCCACTGTGAGATACATCCATCCAAGAAAGTCCCACTGTGAGATACATCCATCCAAGAAAGTCCCACTGTGAGATACATCCATCCAAGAAAGTCCCACTGTGAGATACATCCATCCAAGAAAGATAGAAAGATCCAAGAAAGTCGGAAGTTTACACACACTTAGGTTGGAGTCATTAAAACTCCACAAATGTCTTGTTAACAAACTATAGTTTTGGCAAGTCAGTTAGGACATCTACTTTGTGCATGACACAAGTCATTTTTCCAACAATTGTTTACAGACAGATTATTTAACTTATAATTCACTGTATTACAATTCCACTAGGTCGGAAGTTTACATACACTAAGTTGACTGTGTATGGAAAATTCCAGAAAATGATGCCATGGCTTTAGAAGCTTCTGATAAGCTAATTGACATCATTTCAGTCAATAGGAGGTGTACCTGTGGATGTATTTCAAGGACTACCTTTCAAACTCAGTGCCTCTTTGCTTGACATCATGGGGAAATCTAAATAAATCAGCCAAGACCTCAGAAAATAAATTAGAGACCTCCACAAGCCTGGTTCATCCTTGGCAGCAATTTCCAAACGCCTGAAGGTACCACGTTCCTCATACCGCTCAGGAAGGAGACGCATTCTGTCGCCTACAGATGAACGTGCTTTGGTGCGAAAAGTGCAAATCAATCCCAGATCTATAGCAAAGGACCTTGTGAAAATGCTGGAGGAAAAAGGTACAACAGTGTCTATATCCACAGTAAAACGGGTCCTATATTGACATAACCTGAAAGGCCGCTCAGCAAGGAAGAAGCCATTGCTCCAGAACCGCCCTACCTAAAAACGCCAGACTACGGTTTGCAACTGCACATGGGGACAAAGATCATACTTTTTGGAGAAATGTTCTCTGGTCTGATGAAACAAAAATAGTACTGTTTGGCCATAATGACCATCGTTATGTTTGGAGGAAAAAGGGGGAGGCTTCCAAGCCGAAGAACACCATACCAACCGTGAAGCACGGGGGTGGCAACATCATGTTGTGGGGGTGCTTTGCTCTCCTTTAGGAACTGGTGCACTTCACAAAATAGATGGCATCACGAGGTAGGACAATTATGTGGATATATTGAAGTAACATCTCAAGACATCAGTCAGGAAGTTAAAGCTTGGTCGCAAAATGGGTCTTACAAATGGACAATGATCCCAAGCACACTACCAAAGTTGTAGCAAAATGGCTTAAGGACAACAAAGTCAAGGTATTGGAGTGGCCACCACAAAGCCCTGACCTCAATCCTATAGAAAATTTGTGGGCAGAACTGAAAAAGTGTGTGCGAGCAAGGACGCCTACAAACCTGATTCAGTTACACCAGCTCTGTCAGGAGGAATGGGCCAAAAGCTTGTGGAAGACTACCCGAAACGTTTGACTCAAGTTAAACAATTTAAAGGTAATGCTACCAAATACTAATTGAGTGTATGGAAACTTCTGACCCATTGGGAATGTGATGAAGGAGTTAAAAGCTGAAATAAATCATTCTCTCTCTATTCTCTCGACATTTCACATTCTTAAAATAAAGTGGTGATCTTAACTGACCTAAAACAGAGAATTGTTAATGTCAGGAATTGTGAAAAACAGAGTTTAAATGTATTTGGCTAGATTTCTGTCAAAGCTTTAGAGAGAAAAAGAGAGAAGGGGAGAGAGAGAGAGGAGAGTACCAGCTGCTCAGCAGGCTCTGCTCACACTTACAGTCCCTGTTGTTCCATATGGTGTATTTTTATCTGTTTTTTAAAATCTGATTCTACTGCTTGCATTAGTTACCTGATGTGGAATAGAGTTCCAAGTGGTCATGACTGTCTGCCTCCCATAGTCTGTTCTAGACTTGGGAACTCTTAAACTTTCCCAAGCCAATGGCATGTACCAGATGCTCAGCAGGCTCTGGTCACACTTACTGGTCTGAGGCCAAACCACACGACTAACAACATTGGACACTTTATGGAACACAAGGCCTTCACTATCTCACCCTGGAATATCCAAGGCCTGAGGTCATCTGCCTTTGGCCTAAAGAGCAGGAACCCGGACTTCAACAAAGAAATAAAAAATAGAGACATTGTCATCCTACAAGAAACATGGTATAGACGAGACGGACCCACTGGTTGCCCTCTAGGTTACAGAGAGCTGGTAGTCCCATCAAACTACCAGGTGTGAAGCAGGGAAGGGACTCAGGGGGTATGCTAATTTGGTATAGAGCAGCCCTAACTCACTCTGTTAAATTAATCAAAACAGGAACATTTTACATTTGGCTAGAAATTCAAAAGGAAATGATCTTAACAGAGAAAAATATCCCCCCACTAGAATCCCCATACTTTGAAGACAGCTTCTTCGTCCTGGAGGGGGAAATCAATCATTTCCGGGCCCAGGTAAATGTCTCTGGCGACCTAAATACCAGAACTGGACAAACACCTGACACCTTCAGCACACAGGGGGACAAACACCTACCTGGAGGTAACAGCATTCCCTCCCCCATATGCCCCCCTAGACACAACTATGACAACATAACCAACAAAAACTGGTCACAACTCCTGCAGCTTTGTTGCACGCTGGGTATGCACATAGTCAACACCGTTGCTTAGAGGGGACTCCTATGTTCCTATGGTAGGTACATCTATAGCTCATCTCTTGGCAGTAATACTGTAGCATACTTTATCACTGACCTCAATCCAGAGTCTCTCAGAGCATTCACGCCCACTGACACCCCTATCAGATCACAGCAAAATCACAGTTTAACTTCTTCGATATAGGGGGCGCTCTTTTAATTTTTGGCTAAAAAACGTTCCCGTTTTAAACAAGATATTTTGTCACGAAAAGATGCTCGACTATGCATATAATTGACAGCTTTGGAAAGAAAACACTCTGACATTTCCAAAACTGCAAAGATATTATCTGTGAGTGCCACAGAACTGATGCTACAGGCAAAACCAAGATGAAATTTCAAACAGGAAATGCCCCAGATTTTGAAGGCGCTGTGTTCCAATGTCTCCTTATATGGCTGTGAATGCGCCAGGAATGAGCTTACACTTTCTGTCGTTTCCCCAAGGTGTCTGCAGCATTGTGACGTATTTGTAGGCATATCATTGGAAGATTGACCATAAGAGACTACATTTACCAGGTGCTCGCTTGGTGTCCTCCGTCGAAATTATTGCGTAATCTCCAGCTGCGTGTTATTTTTCCATTTGCTTCAGAGGAGAAACCAAACTGCCACGAATGATTTATCATCGAATAGATATGTGAAAAACACCTTGAGATTGATTCTAAACAACGTTTGCCATGTTTCTGTCGATAGTATGGAGTTAATTTGGAAAAAAGTTTGGCGTTGTAATGACTGAATTTTCTGGGTTTTTTCTTAGCCAAACGTGATGAACAAAACGGAGCGATTTCTCCTCCACAAATAATATTTTTGGAAAAACTGAACATTTGCTATCTAACTGAGTCTCCTCATTGAAAACATCCCAAGTTCTTCAAAGGTAAATTATTTTATTTGAATGCTTTTCTTGTTTTTGTGAAAATGTTGCCTGCTGAATGCTAGGCTTAATGCTATGCTAGCTATCAATGCTCTTACACAAATGCTTGTGTAGCTATGGTTGAAAATAATATTTTGAAAATCTGAGATGACAGTGTTGTTAACAAAAGGCTAAGCTTGTGAGTGAATATATTTCTTTCATTTCATTTGCGATTTTCATGAATAGTTAATGTTGCGTTATGGTAATGAGCTTGAGGCTATGATTACGCTCCCGGATACGGTATTGCTCGACGCAATAAGCTAATTGTGTCACTCCCTGATCTGTATCACCTGTCCTTGTGCTTGTCTCCACCCCCCTCCAGGTGTCATCCATCTTCCCCATTATCCCCTGGGTACTTATACTTGTGTTCTCTGTTTGTCTCGGCCAGTTCGTCTTGTTTGTCACGTCAACCAGAATTTTTATCTCAGCTCCTGCTTTTCCACAGTCTCTCTTTTTCTCCCCCTCCTGGTTTTGACCCTTGCCTGTCCTGACTTTGAGCCCGCCTATCTGACCACTCTGCCTGGCCCTGGCCTGCACCTTTATCCCTACCCTGGATTACCGACCTCTGCCTGACCTGACCCTGAGCCTGCCTGCCATCTTAAACCTTTGTCCCACTACTCTGGATTATCGACCCCTGCCTGCCTTGACCTGTCGTTTGCCTGCCTCTGTTGCTGTAATAAGCATTGTTACTTCAACACAGTCTGCATTTGGGTCTTACCTGAAACGTGATAGTACGAATTGGCCATGACTGACCCAGCAGACTTGGACCAGCTCCGCAACGCCATCTCCTCCCAAGGAGTCACCATTGATAGGCACGAGTATTTGCTTTGCGGCCTGATGGAACGGTTCCAGGACGTGGCCGAACGTCACAACCTAGAATTGGACGCATTGTGGGAGCAATTTCGTGGGTTGCCTACCAGGCAGCCTACCACAATGGTAACCTCCCAGACCCTCAGTAACCCGGCTGGTAGCAGCGCCATCACCCCGGTTTCCCGGTTTCCCGGGAACCCCGCTTACCTCCCCTGGAGTGCTACGATGGAGATTCCAGAACCTGCCGGGCCTTTCTCTCCCAGTGCTCCCTAGTTTTCGAGCTGCAGCCTTCTTCGTTCCCCTCGGACCACTCAAGGATAGCATACATTATTACGCTGAGGGCACTCGCCTGTGCCACGACTGTGTGGGAGCAACAATCCACCGTATGCCTCAGTCTGGAGGTATTCGTGGCAGAGGTGAGAAACGTTTTCGAGGCTCCGGTGTCCGGGAGAGAGGCTGCCCAGAAGTTACTCCAGCTTTGACAGGACTCCCTCAGTGTGGCAGGCTATGTGGTGGATTTCCGCACGCGAGCAGCGGAGGGTGCCTGAAACCCAGAAGTGCTGTTCAACACGTTCCTGCACGGATTATCGGAGGAAGTAAAGGACCTGCTTGCAGGCAGGGAACTATCCACGGATCTCTACTCACTCATCGCTTTGACTATCCGGATCAATGGACAGCTACGGGAATATAGGAGGGAGAAGTGGTCTGATTGCGGTCCCAATCGCTCACTCAAGGATCACACCTTGCATCTGATGAACTCCGGAAGTCCCCGGTGTCTACGCCCCCGAGAGGATCCGAGTTTACCCGAGTTTCTCCAAGAGCCTCCAAAGTCTGCCATTTACCTCTTACCGAGCTGATGCAGCTTGACAGGACTAGGCTGTCTCCAGCCGAACACGTACACAGACTTAACACCCAGAGTTGTCTGTAATTGTGGTACTGCCGGTCATTATGTGTCTACAGTACCTGTCCTTTCAAGAGACCTAGCTCATTGGTAGGAATGAGTACACTTGTGGGTCTTAAGGACAATTTTGCTGCTCCCCCTACTAGCCCCCCTCTCCATGCCACCCTGCTGTGGGGTGACCAATCCAAGTCTCTCCAGATACTCATCGACTCAGGGGGCCGTCTTATGGACGTTGCCCTGGTGTCCAAGCTGAGCATTCCTACTCAATCCCTCTCCATTCCCATGAATGTTAGAGCACTGGATGGGTGCTCTATAGGCCGGGTCACACACAATACCACCCCCATCAACCTACGAGTGTCGGGGAACCACAGTGAGATGATCCAATTCCTGCTAATTGAGTCTCCACAGGTTCCCGTGGTATTGGTATTCTCTTGGCTCCAGCGACACAATCCCTCGAGTGACTGGTCTACTGGTGCCATCGTGGGCTGGGACCCATTCCGTCATTACGTGAAATCGGCTCTGCCTGCCCCGGGACATCTTCCTGGGGGCTTGGAAATTGCCCTGAACCTCTCTTCCATTCTTGCGGAGTACCAGGACCTCCTGGAGGGGTTCAGTAAGGCCAGGGCCACTTGGCTTCAACAACACCCACCGGTATCCGGTTAAGCCAGATGCGCTGGCACGCCGCTTTAGCCCTGCGGCTATACCCCCTGTAAGCCAAGAACTTTCCCCTATGCTCCAAAATCATTAACCCCTCCGCTGTTTGTCTTCTGTTGCCCCAAACCCTCCATATACTTCCTATTTTTCATGTGTCTAGATGTAAACGTGATATCTTGAACAGAGCAATATTCAATCATGAGGCATCAAAGCCAACGGAACTGAATAATATTAAGAAATGCTATAAATGGAAGGACAGTAGTGTGGAAACCTACCAAAAAACAATTAGCCAACAACAAATGCAATCCCTTTCAGACAACATTGGATAAATGTTCCGCTGTAATAGTGAAGGTGTGACTTGGCAGTAGAAAATCTAAACAGAATATTTGACCTCTCAGCTTCCCTATCAAATCAAAACATTTCTAAAAGAAAACCGGACAAAATGAATAACAATGACATAATGGTTTGTTGAAGAATGCAAAAACCTAAGAAACCTATCCAACCCAGAAAAGCTGAGCCTACGCCTTCACTACGGTGAATCACTAAAACAACACAGAAATACACTAAAGAAGGAACAGCACATCAGAAAACAGCTCAATGTAATTGAAGAATCCATAGACTCTAACCACTTCTGGGAAAATTGGCAAACATTAAACAAAACAACAATACGAAATGTTATCTATCCAAAACGGAGATGTATGGGTAAACCACTTCTCCAATATTTTTGGCCCTATAACAAAGAACATATACATGGTCAATACAAATCTTAGAATCAACTATTACAGACTACCAAAACCCACTGGATTCTCCACATTGAATGAACTACAGGAAAACATACAAACCCTCCATCCTAAAAAGGCCTGTGGTGTTGATGGTATGATCAAATATACAGATCACAAATTCCAATTGGCTATACTTAAACTCTTTAACATCATCCAATCCACAAAAGTGCAGACACACTTGATCCCAATAACTACCATGGGATATGCGTCAACAGCAACCCTGGGAAAACAATGTACTGAGCAAATGTCAAATTGGCTTTTTACCAAATTACCTTACGACAGACCACGTATTCACCCTGCAAACCCTAATTGACAAACAAACAAACCAAAACAAAGGCAAACTCTTCTCATGCTTTGTTGATTTCCAAAAATCTTTTGACTCAATTTGGCATGAGGATCTGCTATTCAAATTGATGGAAAGTGGTGTTGGGGGAAAAACATACTCCATTATAAAATCCATGTACACAAACAAAATGTGTGCCTTCAAAATTGGCAAAATACCCACATTTCTTTCCACGGGGCTGTGGGGTGAGACAGGGATGCAGCTTAAGCGCCACCCTTTTCAACATGTCAACGAATTGACAATATGTCAACGAATTTGTTGAGGACGCTAGAACAGTCTGCAGCACCCAGCCTTCGAGAATCTGATGTCAAATGTCTACTGTTTGCTGATGATCTGGAGCTTCTGTCCCCAACCAAGGAGGGCCTACAGCAGAACCAAGATCTTCTGCACAGATTCTGTCAGACCTGGGCCCGAACAGTAAATCTCAGTAAGACAAAAATAATGGTGTTCCAAAAAAGGTCCAGTTGCCAGGATCACAAATACAAATTCCATCTAGACACCGTTCCCACAGGTAACTTCCGCAAAGCTGTGAACGAGCTGAGTGACAAGGCAAGAAGGGCATTGAAAAGGAACATAACATTTGACACACCAATTAGGATCTGGCTAAAAATACTTGAATCAGCTATAGAATCCATTGTCCTTTATGGTTGTGAGGTCTGGGGTCCTCTCACCAACCAAGAATTCACAAAATGGGACAAACACCAAATTGAGACTCTGCATGCAGAATTCTGCTACAATATCCCAAGTGTACAATGTAAAACACCAAATAATACATGCAGAGTGGAATTAGGCTGATACCCGCCAATGATCAAAATCCAGAAAAGAGTCATTAAATTCTACAACCACTTAAAAGGAAGTGATGAATGCTATTTGGCCCTAAACAGAAAGTACACAGTGGCAGAATACCTGACCACGGTGACTGACCCAAAATGAAGGAAATCTTTAACTATGTACAGACTCAGGGAGCATAGCCTTGCTATTGAGAGAGGCCGCCATAGGCAGACCTGGCTCTCAAGAGAAGACAGGTTATGTGCACACTGCCCACAAAATGAGGAGAAACTGAGCTGCTCCTCCTGCCAAATGTATGACCATATTAGAGACACCTATTTCCCTCAGATTACACAGACCTACAAAGAATTTGAAAACAAACCAAATTTTGATAAACTCCCATATCTATTGGGTGAAATACCACAGTGTGCAATCACAGCCTTTACGATTTGTGACCTGTTGCCATAAGAAAAGGGCAATCAGTGAAAAACAAACAGCATTGTAAATGCCACCTATATCTACGTTTATTTATTTTCCCTTTGTACTTTAACTATTTGCACATCATTACAACACTGTATTTGACACAATATGACCTTTTGGAATGTCTTTATTCTTTTGGAACTTTTGTGTAGTGTTTTCTGTAAATGGTCTATTGTTTATTTCACTCTTGTTGATTATCTATTTCACTTGCTTTGGCAATGTAAACATGTGTTTCCCATCAATCAATCAAATGTATTTAAAAAGCCGTTTTTTGTTTGTTACCTCAGCCAATGTCACAAAGTGCTGTACAGAAACCCAGCCTAAGACCCCAAACAGCAAGCAACGCAGATGTAGAAGCACGCCAACAAAGCCCTTAAATCGAATTGAGAGAGAGAGAGAGAGAGAGAGAGAGAGAGAGAGAGAGAGAGAGAGAGAGAGAGAGAGAGAGAGAGAGAGAGAGAGAGAGAGAGATAGTAGAGATACTAAAGACTCTGGAGAATAATGTGTGTAAGGAAACTGCATTCCAAAACGCCTCACATACTTTGGCAAGCGAGCAGAGTGGAGAGATGAGAAGAGTAATCCATATGTGCAGAGCTGCTGGTGGAGATATTCACACACACACACACACACACACACACACACACACACACACACACACACACACACACACACACACACACACACACACACACACACACACACACACACACACACACACACACACACACACACACACACACACACACACACACACACACACACACACACACACACACACACACACACACACACACACTGTCATTAAAACAGCAATGGTAGAGGTGGGAATAGCAACCGCAGTGGTTGCATCGAATGTGAACAAATGCCGCATTGACTTGAGTGAGGCACATTGTTTGAGATATTACAAGGGACTGATGCAAGACCGATGCAAGACTGATGTAAGACTGATGCAAGACTGATGCCAGACGAACAAAAGATATTGTTGGGAGGTTCTAACACCTTATAGGGCCATCATGGTGCCAATGTCCTCAAGCCATTCATCATATGAAAAGGATCTATATGCCTGGCAGTAGTCCAGAATATTAACTACCCCCCCAGGCTGGGAGTTTTGTTCAGTACACCTGAAGGAACATTCTCTTGGGGTCACTGAGGTTAAAGGGAGGACGAACTACTGAGAGAGAAACAGAAAATAAGTCTTCCTGTCATTTGTTTATGCCTCTTTCTCCAATGGAGAATCTTCATTTTCATGCATTCCAGAGTGGATAAAAAAAATACACACCAACTGCATCCGTTTGGAAAGCTGCTCTCCGCCCTCCCCGCCCCTCAGTTGGAAGCCGAGAGTGTTTGTTTTGACATGGTATCTGTTCTTGGCTAGGGTGGCCAGAATAACAACAACAACCCAGAGCCAATCAAAACACTACACCCCTTTAACGGATGCTAGTAGACTCAACTTTGACACCATTGAGAAATATCTCATAAGTGTTTATGTCTTTCAGTTGAGCTTTAGTGTTTACAACGTCTATTCTGTAAGATAACATTCAATCTTTGTTAATCACCCTAACATGTTTTTCCACTGTAGATCTGATCGCTTCCTCTCTCTGTCTCAACACCTAGACAGGGGAATGGTCACGTTCAGGTGGGCTATTAAAACTATTTCACCTTCAAACTGTAGTTTTTTCATAAGCTCTATGTAGACAGGGAGGCACAGGCGTTTTCTTTATTGACTTATTCCTTTCCCTCCGTGCATTGTTTCTCTGATGCCCTCCCTACACACACCCACAAAGGATAGTCTCCTTGGCCTTCTGCCACAGCATCATTTTTGGTCCCCTCGTTTGCCACATCACTGACTGTATCCTGCTAATTACCTCCCTATTTGTGGTGCCCTCATTTAAAAAACGTTCCAAACTCAATTACAACGTCTACCTTCTCAAACACAGGAATTAGAGCGTAGCCGAACTCCCTCACTGAGGAGAGGAACCCTGTTCAGTGTAACGCCGTTCCAATGACAGTTACAGACGCGAGGTAGAAAGCGGCCATCAACTCAAAGACATTGTCTGCGTAGAAAGGGACCCTATTCCCTCTATAGTGCACTAATTTTGACCAGCGGTGCATGATAGACCTATAGGAAATAAGGTGTCACATGTCTCTAGTCAAAAGTAGTGTAGTGCACTAAATAAGGAACAGGTTGCCATTTGGGACTCAACCCTTGTCAGTCTGACACTCTACAGTGGCACGTAGTGAAAAGCAAACCCCATTCTAATTGTATGAGCAAATCCCTATGGAGCGCTTTTATAGACATCTGTCCGTCACCACTATACATTAAGGTGTTTAACTGTCCAGGCCAGCAACAGTGAGAGGTGGAGAGTGGACACACACTCACGCAATTACCAGAGACAGTGGAGCAAAATAAAGGACTAACACACTACATTGTGGTGTTTCTGTTTGTGTGTGTGTGTGTGTGTGTGTGTGTGTGTGTGTGTGTGTGTGTGTGTGTGTGTGTGTGTGTGTGTGTGTGTGTGTGTGTGTGTGTGTGTGTGTGTGTGTGTGTGTGTGTGTGTGTGTGTGTGTGTGTGTGTGTGTGTGTGTCTGCGCATGCGTGCATGTGTGCGTGTGTGTTGTGTGTGTGTGTTTGTGTGTGTGCAAATGTGACATCCTGTGGAAGTGGAAGTCAGGGGGGGGGGGGGTGACAGAGGGGACAGGGGGAGCAGGCAGCTGACTAATGGTTGCTATTCAGCAGTCTGATGGTCTGAAGTCCACAATCAGCTCCTTCGTTTTGCTGACGTTGAGGAAGAGGTTGTTTACCTGGCACCACGCAGTCAGAGTGCCTACCTCCTCCCTGTAGGCCATCTCACCGTTGTTTGTAATCAGGCCTACTACTGTCGTGTCATCAGCGAACTTGATGGTGGAGTTAGAACTGTGTGAGGCCACGCAGTCATGGGTATACAGGGAGTACAGGAGGAGACTGAAGACCCACCCTTGTGGGGCCCCCGTGTTGAGGATTAGTGGTGAAGGTGATGTTGCCTACCTTCACCACTTGCACAGGGAGGAGTTCAGTCCCAGGGCTGTAGTTGATAAACATGGGATAAACATGGGTCTGTCAGATGGTATGGTCTTTGATTAGCCTCTCAAAGCACTTCATGATGATGGAAGAGAGTGCTACGGGTCGGAAATCATTCAGTTCAGTTACTTTCCCTTCCTTGGGCACAGGGATGATAATGGACATCTTGCAGCAGGAGGGGATAGAGGCCTGAGCTAGAGAGAAATTTAAAATGTCCGAAAACACATCAGCTAGCTGGTCTGCACATGCTCTGAGGGCACGGCTAGGGATGCCATCTGGGTTGTGAGTCTGGGATGCCGTCTTCTCCTCTAGTGTGGTCTCAATCAACTCCAGATGAGGTGGATTGACCTGGCCAGGGCCGTCCGCGCTGGCATTCGCCTCCAGCCAAAACCCCAGCGATCCAAAGCCCCACTTCCCAAAGGCAACAGAGAGGGCCCCTCAGAGAGATAAGACCTCTGTAATGGACTGGATAGATCATGACTGAGCCTTTAGGATCCACTTGGATCTTCTGCACTAACTGTGGACCAGCACACTGAGTTAGGCTTAAGTGCCTTCTCTCTCTCTCTCTCTCTCTCTCTCTCTCTCTCTCTCTCTCTCTCTCTCTCTCTCTCTCTGTTGTATTAAGTACATTAAGGGGGCAAACGAACCTGGAGACAAGGTGGTTATTTGATTAATTGTTCAGCAGTCTTATGGCTTGGGGGCTATTAAGGAGCCTTTTGGACCTAGACTTACCGCTCCAGTACCGAATACCGTGTGGAAGCAGAGAGAACAGTCTATTACTTAGGCGACTGGAGTCTTTGACAACTTTTGGGGCTTTTCTCTGACACCGCCTAGTATATAGGTCCTGGATGGCAGGAAGCTTGGCCCCAGTGATGTCCTGGGCAGTACGCACAACCCTCTGTAGCGGCTTACGGTCAGATGCTGAGCAGTTGCCATACAAGGCGGTGATGCAACCGGTCAGGATGCTCTCGATGGTGCAGCTGCATACATTTTGAGGATCTGGGGACCCATGGCAAATCTTTTCAGCCTCCTGAGAGGGAAAAAGCGTTACCGTGCCCTCTTCACGACTGTCTTGGTGTGTTTGGACCATGATAGGTTGTTGGTGATGTGGACACCAAGGAACTTGAAACTCTTGACCCGCTCCACAACAGCCTTGTTGATGTTAATGGGTGCCTGTTCGGCCCTCCTTTTCCTGTAGTCCGTGATCAGCTCCTTTGTCTTGCTCACGTTGTGGGAGAGGTTGTTGTCCTGGCACCATACTGCCAGGTCTCTGACCTCCTCCCTACAGGCTGTCTCGGCGTTGTCGGTGATCAGGACTACCACCGTTGTGTAGTCAGCAAACTTAATGATGGCAATGGAGTTGTGCTTGGACACGCAGTCGTGGGTGAACAGGGAGTACAGGAGGGGACTAAGCACGCACCCCTGAGGGTAGCTTTGTGCTCAAGTATGATAAAGAGACAATACATAGCTGATGATGTTCCTAGGGACAAGATACATGTTCTGCTGCTCATTCACTTTTCTGGGAAAATATTCTATTGGTTCTAGAATAGCGGTTTAGTATTCCAGTCCCTGTTAGTTAACTGTCTCTCCACACCCCATCTCTCGTCTCTCTCTCTCTCTCTCTCGCTCTCTCGCTCTCTCGCTCTCTCGTCCCTCTCTCTCTCTCTTACTCCCTCTCTCTCTCTCTCTTGCTCCCTCTCTCTCTCTCTCTTACTCCCTCTCTCTCTCTCTTACTCCCTCTCTTTCTCTCTCTTGCTCCCCCTCTCTCTCTCTCTCTTACTCCAACCCTCTATCTCTTTCTCTCTTACTCCCTCTCTCTCTCTCTTACTCCCTCCCCCTCTATCTCTCTCTCTCTCTCTCTCTCTCTCTCTCTCTCTCTCTCTCTCTCTCTTACTCCCTCTCTCTCTCTCTTACCCCCCTCTCTCTCTCTCTCTCTCTCTCTCTCTCTCTCTCTCTCTCTCTCTCTCTCTCTCTCTCTCTCTCTCTCTCTCTTACTCCCTCTCTCTTACTCCCCCCCTCTGTCTCTCTCTCGCTCTCTCTTTCTCCAGACAGAGTGTCTGAGCGAGCCACACTGATTGGTTTCTCTTGGCACATGTTTGTCTGGTGAGATCTTCAGATAGATCAGTGTCTTTGGAAACGTTGATGTTTTTTAATACGGACAGATCGACGATGGAGTATCAAGTTATGGATGATTCTGTTTTCATGACTGGTATTGTTAGATACGTTTTTCTTTTGCGTTACATTGATTTATGAACAATGATATTGAGTATGAAATACGGCTATATGTAACTACTTGATTGTTATAGCTCATACAATGTACACTTGATACCTATGAATTGGCGTACAATTGATTTTAAAAATGTTGGACGACAATGCTATAGTGTTATACAGATCCTTGTTCTCTTACTCTGCTGCAGCAACTCTCTGAAGATAAATAAGTACAAAACAACACATGGTTGCTCGGTAACAACCACTCTTCGTGTTTTGACATCATGAATCCAAACTTATTATAATTGTGTGCTTTTGTTTTCCTTCCAAAGATTGTGAATTTTGTGGTGATGGTATCATTTCCCCTGGGATTCATCTCAGGCCAAAACACCACATTTGGAACCTGCTCTGATTATAACGCGCAAGAGTGCGTACGTACACACACACACACACACACACAGACACACTGACACACACACACACGCAAGCACGCACAAACACACACACACACAAACACACACACATACACACACACACACTGACACACACATATTGTTTTACTTGGGCTTTGCCTGGCGCAAGTTTATTGAGGCTAAAATCAAAACAGCAGAACTAATTGCTGTTAGCGACTGAAGCCTCGCTCACTCAGACCTGAGCAACATAAAACTCAACCACAATAAAATAAAAAAACACTGCGGACAAAAACAACCTCGTATAATCTAATCCAAGCCTGACTCTCAACCTCACACTACCAGAGGTTTACGAATAACTGTAAGCTATTTTATCCCAAAACCACACTGTTGTTCCGCTTGTTGCAAACACTGACTGGTCTTTTACAATGTTGATTTTTCTCAGTCTTCAGGTGATCACCGGTAACAGCTGTATACGGCTCAGAATCAAGGGCGGGGAACTTCCATCCCGTCAATCTGTGAGCAATCAATCAAAGATCAAATCAAATCAAATTGTATTTGTCACATGCACTGAATCGAACAGGTGTTAGACCTAACAGTGAAATGCTTACTTATACAAGCCCTTAACCGACAATGCAGTTCAAGAAATAGAGTTTAAGAAGATATGACTAAATATTATTACTAAATAAATTAAGAAAAAGAGGAAAGTAAGACAATAAAATAACAATAACCAGGCTATATACATGGGGCACCGGTACCGAGTCAGTGTGCGGAGCTACAGGTTAGTCAAAGTAATGTACATGTAGGTAGGGTTAAAGTAACTATGCACAGATAATAGACAGCGTATAGCAGCAGTGTGAAAACAAAAGGGGGGGGTTCAGTGTAAATAGTCCGGTGGCCATTTGATTCATTGTTCAGCAGTCTTATGGCTTGGGGTTAGAAGCCATTGAGGAGCCTTTTGGACCTAAACATGGATCAATTAAACGTCACGGAGAAGAGAAATGCAATTCAATGCACGTTGCTCATAGCGTTCATTGTGTTGCATTGAATAGACCACAGACTCCCCACCTCGAAGAGTTGATTTTTATGGACGACATCAAGAAGCCTTTTTTTTGCACTTTTTGCGGCGATCATTAAAGAGAAATCCAAGGTCGCAGGGGAACAATAGCTAAAACAAAAAAAAGAAGATGAAGGAAATGCCATGAAATTACATGCGAGCATTTTAACCGCCCAGGGTTTTTCTTCAGGCTTGGCTGCCGTTTGCATTTCGCAGGTTCGCCGTAGCTCGATTGCTTTCCATTTTCATATCCTTAGCTCATTCAAAAGCCTAATTGTGTGTGTGTGTGTGTGTGTGTGTGTGTGTGTGTGTGTGTGTGTGTGTGTGTGTGTGTGTGTGTGTGTGTGTGTGTGTGTGTGTGTGTGTGTGTGTGTGTGTGTGTGTGTGTGTGTGTGTGTGTGTGTGTGTGTGTGTGTGTGTGTGTGTGTGTGTGTGTGTGTGTGTGTGTGTGTGTCAGTGTGTGTTTTGAGAAACAGGCTTGAGGGTTCGTAATTGCTTCGTCGGGATTAAAGTGTCAATTGAATGATTCCTTTTGGGCCAGTTTTGAAACTGTGGTATGCAGTGATTTCCCCATGGCCGAGGGTATGTTCAGTTGAGCAGGACAGGAGAGGTGATGTGTTTGGAAAAGGCTCTCTAATATAACTAATATGAGACAATTAGGCATCGAGAGCTTTACGCACTAAAGTGTGGAGAACAAGAAACCGGAAAAAAATTCAGAAAACTTGAGGCCAAAAGCACAAGAATGTGCAAAAACACATGATGAATACAAGCACAAAGTCTCTAAAACACACATGCGCGCACACACACACACAGACACACACACACACACACACAGACACACACACACACATTAAAAGCCTGTCATTCACAGGCACAATCATGCCAAAGATGGAAAATTATAACTATTGAACCACAGCGTTCGTTGACCACAGAACCACGATTAGTTGCTTCTACCAACCAATGGGCTGAGAGATTGGAGCCTGTGGTCCAGTAATGTAGAGTCTGGTTGGTTCAGAGCCCGGTTTTCCATCTCCAGGCAAAAACACACAAAGACAGAGACTGTTTCCACAGGACCCATAGAGGCTGAAAACCAAATGACACCCTATTCCCTATATAGTGCTCCCGATTCCACATAGGGCTCTGGTCAAAATTAGTGCACTAAGTAGGGAATAGTGTACCATTTGGGACACAGGCAAAGACTACATCTGTATTGACAGGAGGGTTCGCTACTAAACCACAACAGTATGGAGATACCCATGTGCCAAGTGGGACACACATAACATTTACTGTACACATAGACTAACACAAAAAGCAGTTCTGGAAATATTGAAATTAAGGGGAACAAAAAGACAGTCAGAGACAGACAGATATACAGAGAGAGAAGAAGAGAGAGACAGAGAGACAGAGCGACAGAAAGACAGACACAACACTAAGAGGGAGAGAGAGAGAGAGAGAGAGAGAGAGAGAGAGAGAGAGAGAGAGAGAGAGAGAGAGAGAGAGAGAGAGAGAGAGAGAGAGAGAGAGAGAACGGAGAACGGAGAACGGAGAACGGAGAACGGAGAACGGAGAACGGAGAATGGAGATAGACAGGCAGAGAACAGAGAACAGAGAACGGATAAAGGATAACGGATAACGGAGAACAGAGAACAGAGACCGACAGGCAGAGAACGGAGAACAGAGACCTACAGGCAGAGAACAGAGAACAGAGACCGACAGGCAGAGAACAGAGACCGTCAGGCAGAGAACAGAGAACAGAGACCGACAGGCAGAGAACGGAGAACAGAGACCGACAGGCAGAGAACGGAGAACAGAGACCGACAGGCAGAGAACAGAGAACAGAGAACAGAGACCGACAGGCAGAGAACAGAGAACAGAGACCGACAGGCAGAGAACAGAGAACAGAGACCGACAGGCAGAGAACCGAGAACAGAGACCGACAGGCAGAGAACAGAGAACAGAGACCGACAGGCAGAGAACCGAGAAGAGACCGACAGGCAGAGAACGGAGAACAGAGACCGACAGGCAGAGAACCGAGAACAGAGAACGGATAAAGGATAACGGAGAACAGAGAACAGAGACCGACAGGCAGAGAACAGAGAACAGAGACCGACAGGCAGAGAACAGAGAACAGAGACCGACAGGCAGAGAACGGAGAACAGAGACCGACAGGCAGAGAACAGAGAACAGAGAACAGAGAACGGATAAAGGATAACGGAGAACAGAGAACAGAGACCGACAGGCAGAGAACAGAGAACAGAGAACGGATAAAGGATAACGGAGAACAGAGACCGACAGGCAGAGAACGGAGAACAGAGACCGACAGGCAGAGAACGGAGAACAGAGACTGACAGGCAGAGAACAGAGAACAGAGAACGGATAAAGGATTACGGAGAACAGAGACCGACAGGCAGAGAACGGAGAACAGAGACTGACAGGCAGAGAACAGAGAACAGAGAACGGATAAAGGATAACGGAGAACAGAGAACAGAGACCGACAGGCAGAGAACAGAGAACAGAGACAGACAGGCAGAGAACAGAGAACAGAGAACGGATAAAGGATAACGGAGAACAGAGACCGACAGGCAGAGAACGAAGAACAGAGACCGACAGGCAGAGAACAGAGAACAGAGAACGGATAAAGGATAACGGAGAACAGAGAACAGAGACCGACAGGCAGAGAACAGAGAACAGAGACCGACAGGCAGAGAACAGAGAACAGAGACCGACAGGCAGAGAACCGAGAACAGAGACCGACAGGCAGAGAACAGAGAACAGAGACCGACAGCCAGAGAACCGAGAACAGAGACCGATAGGCAGAGAACGGAGAACAGAGACCGACAGACAGAGAACAGAGAACAGAGACCGACAGGCAGAGAACAGAGAACAGAGACCGACAGGCAGAGAACAGAGAACAGAGACCGACAGGCAGAGAACAGAGAACAGAGACCGACAGGCAGAGAACCGAGAACAGAGACCGACAGGCAGAGAACGGAGAACAGAGACCGACAGGCAGAGAACAGAGAACAGAGACCGACAGGCAGAGAACAGAGACCGACAGGCAGAGAACAGAGAACAGAGACCGACAGGCAGAGAACTGAGAACAGAGACCGACAGGCAGAGAACGGAGAACAGAGACCGACAGGCAGAGAACAGAGAACAGAGACCGACAGGCAGAGAACAGAGAACAGAGACCGACAGGCAGAGAACGGAGAACAGAGACCAACAGGCAGAGAACAGAGAACAGAGACCGACAGGCAGAGAACCGAGAACAGAGACCGACAGGCAGAGAACGGAGAACAGAGACCGACAGGCAGAGAACAGAGAACAGAGACCGAACAGAGAACAGAGACCGACAGGCAGAGAACAGAGAACAGAGACCGACAGGCAGAGAACAGAGACAGGCAGAGAACAGAGACCGACAGGCAGAGAACGGAGAACAGAGATAGACAGGTAAAGAACAGAGCACAGAGACCGACAGGCAGAGAACGGAGAACAGAGACCGACAGGCAGAGAACAGAGATAGACAGGTAAAGAACAGAGAACAGAGAACAAAGTGCAGAGGAGACAGAGATCAGAGAACCGAGACAGACAGGACAGAGCAACAGTGTCATGCACGAGGGCTGGTACTCAGACTCTGACCCATCTGTCTGAGGGTACTATGAGTCAGATAGATGGCACCCCTCTCATGTAGAATACGGTCTTTACACCACTAGGAGCTGTCAATACGGCCACAGCAGACTACAGCCAGGAATCCAGGGTATGTACACACTGTGACTAGGGCAACTTCATGTTATCCTTTCCAACCGCCACTGTCCTCACCCAAGGAAAGCCATCATAATTTGCCAGTCTCAGCAATCACACACACACGCTCACACACATTTCCGTCCTAGCCAAGAGTATGTCAACACAGTGTAACAATCAGCTCTGAACAATGTATTGCACCCGGCCAGATCACAGTGATGGGCCCAGCGGTGCTGTTACACATACAAACACACACACACACACGCACGCACGCATGCACGCACGCACGCACGCACGCACGCACGCACGCACGCACGCACGCACGCACACACACACACACACACACACACACACACACACACACACACACACACACACACACACACACACACACACACACACACACAGAATGGAAGACCTTTGAAACAACATTGTACATTCCCGAAGAGAACATTCCATGACTTCTGCACCATGGGGATCCACAGCAAAAGCTTCCATGTGGACCAATGTCCATTGAACTCAGTTGACCCTGCAGAGTGTGTGTCAGCCATATCAGCCATATCTGACATGTCTTTCATCAGTATCTTGCAGCAACATATAAGCTCACAGACCTGAGGCCCTGGTCTCTGCTATCTCCTCAGCATCAGTGATGACAGTCGCTCTCCAGACACGTGTCCTAACCCCCCCCCCCCTTCTCTCTCTCTGTGTACCTCTCTCTCTCTCTGTCTCTGTACCTCTCTCTCTCTCTCTCTCTCTCTGTCTGTACCTCTCTCTCTCTCTCTCTCTCTCTATCTGTACCTCTCTCTCTCTCTGTGTACCTCTCTCTCTCTCTGTCTGTACCTCTCTCTCTCTATTTCTGTACCTCTCTCTATCTGTCTGTACCCCCCCTTTCTCTCTGTGTACCTCTCTCTCTGTCTGTCTGTACCTCTCTGTCTCTCTCTCTCTCTCTCTGTACCTCTCTCTCTCTCTCTGTACCTCTCTCTCTCTCTCTGTCTGTACCTCTCTCTCTCTATGTCTGTACCTCTTTCTCTATCTGTCTGTACCCCCCCTTTCTCTCTGTGTACCTCTCTCTCTGTCTGTCTGTACCTCTCTCTCTCTCTCTCTGTACCTCTCTCTCTCTATGTCTGTACCTCTCTCTCTATCTGTCTGTACCCCCCCTTCTCTCTGTGTACCTCTCTCTCTGTCTGTCTGTACCTCTCTCTCTCTCTGTACCTCTCTCTCTCTCTGTCTGTACCTCTCTCTCTCTCTGTACCTCTCTCTCTCTCTGTGTACCTCTCTCTCTCTGTCTATACCTCTCTCTCTCTCTGTACCTCTCTCTCTCTCTCTCTCTGTACCTCTCTCTCTCTCTCTCTCTGTCTCTCTCTCTCTCTCTCTCTCTCTCTCTCTCTCTGTCTGTACCTCTCTCTCTCTCTCTATTTCTGTACCTCTCTCTCTATCTGTCTGTACCCCCCCTTTCTCTCTGTGTACCTCTCTCTCTGTCTGTCTGTACCTCTCTCTCTCTCTGTCTGTCTGTACCTCTCTCTCTCTGTCTATACCTCTCTCTCTCTCTGTACCTCTCTCTCTCTCTCTGTACCTCTCTCTCTCTCTGTCTGTACCTCTCTGTCTCTCTCTATTTCTGTACCTCTCTCTCTATCTGTCTGTACTCTCTCTCTCTATTTCCCTCTCTCTCTCTGTGTACCTCTCTCTCTGTCTGTCTGTACCTCTCTCTCTCTCTCTCTCTACCTCTCTCTCTCTGTCTCTCTCTCTGTCTGTACCCCTTTCTCTCTGTGTACCTCTCTCTCTGTCTGTCTGTACTCTCTCTCTCTCTCTGTACCTCTCTCTCTCTCTGTCTGTACCTCTCTCTCTCTCTGTCTGTACCCCCTCTCTGTCTCTCTGTCTGTACCCCCCCTGTCTGTCTGTCTGTACTCTGTCTGTCTCTCTCTCTCTCTCTCTCTGTCTGTACCTCTCTCTCTCTCTGTCTGTACCCCTCTCTCACTGTCTGTCTGTACATCTCTCTCTCTCTCTCTCTCTGTCTGTACCTCTCTCTCTCTCTCTCTCTCTGTGTCTGTACCTCTCTCTCTGTCTGTCTGTACCTTTCTCTCTCTCTGTCTGTACCCTCTCTCTCTCTCTCTCTCTCTCTCTCTCTCTCTCTCTCTCTCTCTCTCTCTCTCTCTCTCTCTCTCTCTCTCTCTCTCTCTCTCTATCTGTACCTATCTCTCTCTCTGTCTGTACCCCCCCTCTCTCTCTGTACCTCTCTCTCTCTCTGTCTGTACCTCTCTCTCTCTCTGTCTGTACCTCTCTCTCTCTCTGTCTGTACCTCTCTCTCTCTGTACCTCTCTCTCTGTACCTCTCTCTCTCTCTCTGTCTCTCTCTCTCTCTCTCTCTCTCTGTCTGTACCTCTCGCTCTCTCTGTCTGTACCTCTCTCGCTGTCTGTACCTCCCTCTCTCTCTGTACCTCTCTCTCTCCATATGTATCTCTCTCTCTCTCTCTCTCTCTCTCTCTCTCTCTCTCTCTCTCTCTCTCTCTCTCTCTCTCTCTCTCTCTCTCTCTCTCTCTCTCTCTCTCAACAACTGACCATGTTTTTCATCACTCTTTCTTGGAGGTCAGAGAATACTTCTGGATGTTCAGTGTGTGAGAGACTGAAGAAGGGGGGGGGTACCTAATTGGTGAAATGCGGTTGGAGAATAGGCATGAAACTGTCAATTTTTTATCGTCTTCACACTCCGCCGCCAGGAGTTTTTCCGTGGTCACTCACAGGGTGTGCGGTCAGGAAAAACTCCAGGGCCTACACATACCATCAGACTACGTGGCAGAGACTAATAGATGTCCTCGCTGATCTTCTGTCCTGGACAGACACTAACTCACACACACACACACTACTGTTGAGTCTATCCTGTCAATCTCAGTTTCGCCAGCCAGAGAAGTTTCCAGCGACGCCCTGAGCTAGGACATAAATGTTGAGGAAACCATATGTGTGTAAAACAGGCAGATTTTTTTTTTTTAGATGAGCCGGTCCTTTAAGGGCTACAGCGAATCACCTGGCCCCCACACGGTACAACACTCATCTGATCCAATAGGAGAGGGTTGCTACTGTCTCTCATGCAAAGAAGGGGAAGAAGACCGCTGGACTGAATATACAGAAAGGGAGGTGTGAATGGCTTCTCAGCTAAATTGCGAACAGGGTCCGCCTCCTGTGCGTGCCAGGCGAACGAAAGGTTGGATCAGACTGAACTGAAACTCATGGCGAGCTTATGGAAAAACTGCCTGAATGAATCTGCAAGAGTCAGCAAATGACGACGGCAAAATGATTCAAATTAAGGACGAACGGCAGGTGTATGAAATTCTCCTAACACTAGCCATGACACAATAAAAAATATTTAAAAATCCCTTGTTCAAATGTCCATATCCCGACCCTGGAATCTCAGTCACTCGCTTTTGAACATAGACTTCTACTATACAGGTATAACGATACATGAAAGAAGAGCAACTGCATGACCTCTCGTTGATGGAAGAGGCAGATGGCACTTGTAGAGGAGACAGAAACACATAGGGGCAGAAATAGCATAGGGGCAACTCTCCTCATATAACCGTGTGGCTCAGTTGGGGCTCAGTTCATAGAGCATGGCACACGGCACCAGGGTTGAAAATATGAAAACGGATGCACTCTCTATTGTAAGTCGCTAAAATGTAGTGATCTAGTGATCTCCAGAGACATTCCAGAGAGTTGACTTCAATGTGAACCACACATTACCCCCTTCATTTTCTCAGAGAGAGAGAGAGAGAGAGAGAGAGAGAGAGAGAGAGAGAGAGAGAGAGAGAGAGAGAGAGAGAGAGAGAGAGAGAGAGAGAGAGAGAGAGACTTCCGCAAGACTAAATTAAGGACTGGAGAGGTTCTGAGATACTTCAAAGGTTCTCTAACACACATAGTCTTCAGTCACTGGACACACACACACAGGCACACACATTGACACCTTCACATATATATTTTTTGGAGGGGCACTTGGGGCCTGAACAGCCAAATAGTGTGGATGGAAATGGCAATGAAATGCAACATGGGTAATGAATGGGGAGAACCTGTCACACCCTGACCGTAGAGAGCTTTTTATTCTCTATGTTGGTTAGGTCCGGGTGTGACTAGGGTGGGTCGTCTAGGTAATTATATTTCTATTTGGCCTGGTATGGTTCCCAATCAGAGGCATCTGTTTATCGTTGTCTCTGATTGGGGATCATATTTAGGCAGCCATTCCCCCTTTGTGCTTTGTGGAATATTGACTTTGTATAGTTGCCTGTGAGCACTATAGCAGCTTCACGTTTCATTGAGTAATTTATTGTTTTGTTTTGCTGTGAGTTTCACCTAGTAATAAAAAGATGTGGAACCCAGATCATGCTGCGCTTTGGTCCAGTTGTTATGATCATCGTGACAGAACCTGGCGGCAGGGTGGCCTAGTGGTTAGAGCGTTGGACTAGTAACCGAAAGGTTGCAAGTTCGAATCCCCGAGCTGACAAGGTACAAATCTGTCGTTCTGCCCTTGAACAGGCAGTTAACCCACTGTTCCTAGGCTTTCTGAGCTTCATTAGTGGAATAGATAGAGATACCGAATACAGTCTGTAAACGGTGGTGCTTTGAATGTTCCTGTATCTAGTGGGGTTAAAGGTTAAATCATTCCCACATCTATAAGAGAGAGGAGAGAGAGATTTGAAATTGAATTGGGGGGGGGGTGAAGGGATACAGACAAGTTAGGGGAGGAGAAATAGAAAGGATGGCTGGGAAAGGAATAGGAAGTAGGCACATTTGGGCAGTCTTGATACAACGGTTTGAACAGAAATACAATGGTTCATTGGATCAGTCTAAACATTGCACTGTCATCTAGTGGCCAAAATCTAAATTGCAGCTGGGCTGTAATAATACATTATGGTCTTTCTCTTGCATTTCAAAGATGACGGTACAAAAAAATACTTTCTTTGTATTATTTTTTACCAGATCTATTGTGTTATATTGTGTTATATACCTTTCGCATTTCCACAAAGTGTTTCCATTGAAATGATACCAAGAATAAGCATATCCTTACTTCAGGGCCTGAGTTACAGGCAGAAAGATTAGGGTATGTCATTTTAGGCGAAAATAGAAGAAAAAAAGGCCGGATCCTTAAGAGGTTTTAAGACAGTGGCTAAATTAGTCAGAATTGGTGTGTTGGACTGATTTTCTCCTGCAGATGTGAGTAGCTCATGCAAAGCAAGAATAAAACAGTCAGGTAAAAACATTAGGAGAAGAAAAGTGGAGGGACTATCCATAAAATTTCTCCCCTCTCTCTTGCTCTCTTCTCTATCTCTCTCTCTCTCCCCCCTCTCTCCATCTCCTCTTTTTTCTTCTCTCTGCAATTTTTATTATATCTTTTTTGAAATCTACTCCTCTTATTATGCACAGCATTAGAGCAGACTAACATTAGGTTGCCAGCCCCTGTCTGTTTGGCGCAGTGACAGGGTAATAGCAGGAGAACAGATATCTGCCAACATGGCAAACCGGGTTCCAACACATGGCAACCCCGAGGCAAATGCATTGGATGATGAAGTCGAAGACAGAGAAACTAAGGAAAGGAAGGAAAGGAAAGGAAAGCATGGTCGTTTTAGAGCCAGAGGCTACTGTTATTGTAGCTGCCTTTGTGGATCCTACTTTCTGTTCTCTCTGTGTGTTATGAAAATGACTTATAAACTGACTGATCGACACATTCCTACATGCTACACACACACGCACACCAGTGGAGGCTCCTCAGAAGAGGAAGGGGAGGACCACCTCCTCAGTGATTTAAAAAAAACATTTTTTTATAGTGAAACATTAAAAAGTTATGCTTTTAAAATAAAATGACTGTAAATATATTCACGTCACCAAATAATTGATTAAAACACAGTGTTTTGCAATGAAGTTCTACAGAAGCCTCAACAGCATTGTAGAGTAGCACCATGGTGTAGCCGGAGGACAGCTAGTTTCCTCCCTCCTCTGGGTACATTGACTTCAATGCAAAACCTAGGAGCTTGTGGTTCTCACCCCCTTCCATAGACTTACACAGTAATTATGACAACTTCCAGAGGACGTCCTCCAAGCTATCAGAACTCTTGCAGCATGAACTAGCATGTTGTCCACCCACTCAAAGGATCAGAGAATGAGTCTAGTGCTGAAAGCATAAGCTACAGTTAGCTAGCACTGCAGTGCATAACATGTTGTGAGTAGTCGACTCAAAGAGAGAGAAAGACACATTTGTTTCTTCAAAAATGAAGGAGAAGCAAGAGAGAGAGACAGAGAGGAAAAGAAAGAGATATTTCATTGTATTTTCTTTCACTTTCATTTAGATAGCGAATGCAGCTAGGTAGTTTAGCCTATTCAAACACCCGGCTCGAGCAGAGAGGGATGCTATGTTTGGTATTTAGTATAGGTATTCTGTTAGGATCCCCATTAGCTGTTGTGAAAGCAGCTACTCATCAGCTTCTCATCCTGGGGTCCATACAAAACATGAAACATGACATAATACAGAACATTAATAGACAAGAACAGCTCAAGGACAGAACGACATCAATTTAAAAAATCCAGGCTGTGTCTCAACCGGCCGTGATTGGGAGTCCAATAGGGCGGCGTACAATTGTCCCAGCATCGTTCGGGTTTGCCCGGTGTAGGCCGTCAGTGTAAATAAGAATTTGTTCTTAAATGGCTTGTCAAGTTAAATCAAGGTTTTTTAAAAATGGCACACGTAGCCTACATATCAATACATACACACAAGCTATCTAGATCAAATAGGGGAGAGGCGTTGTGAGGTGTTGCTTTATCTGTTTTTTGAAACCAGGTTTGCTGTTCACTTGAGCAATATGAGATGGGAGTTCCATGCAAAAACGGCTCTATATAATACGGTACATTTTCTAGATTTTTTTTTCTGATTTTGGGGACTGTGAAAAGACCCCCATGTCTGGTGAGGTAAATGTGTGTCAGAGCTGTGTGTAAGTTGACTATGCAAACAATTTGGAATTTTCAACACATTAATGTTTCTTATAAAAAGAAGAAGTGATGCAGTCAGTCACTCCACAACTCTTAGCCAAGGGAGACTGGCATGCATAGTATTTGTATTAGCCCTCTGAGAACAATGAAGAGCAAGACGTGCTGCTCTGTTCTGGGCCAGCTACAGCTTAACCAGGTCTTTCCTTGGAGCACTCGACCACACGACTGGACAATAATCAAGATTAGATTCAACTAGAGCCTGCTTTGTGGAGTGCGGTGTCATAAAAGCAGAGCATCTCTTTATTACGCACAGAACTCTCCCCATCTTCACAACCATTGACTCTATATGTTTTGACCATGACCTCAACTTGTTCAACAGCCACACCATTCATTACCAGATTCAAATGAAGTCTAGAACTTCGGGAATGATTTGCATCAAATACAATGCTCTTAGTTTAATAGATGTTCAGGACTAGTTTATTTCTGGTCACCCATTCCAAAACAGACTGCAACTCCTTGTTAAGGGTTTCAGTGACTTCATTAGCTGTGGTTGCTGATGCGTATATAGTTGATTCATCAGCATACATAGACACACATGATCATGCTTTGTTTAATTCCAGTGGCAGGTCACTGGTAAAAATAGAAAATAGTAGAAGGCCTAGAGAGCTGCCCTGCGGTACAACACACTTTACATGTTTGACAATAGAGAAGCTTCCATTAAAGAAAACCCTCTCAGTTCAATTAAATACAGTAGATAGCTCTGAATCCATGTTAGAGGTTGAAAAGCCATAACACATACGTTTTCTCAATAACTGGTTATGATCAATAATGTCAAAGGCAGCTCCCACAAGACAATACAGCTCCCACAATCTTCTTATTATCAATTTCTTTCAACCAATCATCAAACATTTCTGTCAGTGCAGTACATGTTGAGTGCCCTTCTCTATAAGTCTGTTGCTAATTTGTTTACGGAGAAATAGCATTGTATTTGGTCAAACACCATTTTATTCCAACCGTTTGCTAAGAGCTGGCAGCAAGCTGATAGGTCTGCTGTTAGAACCAGTAAAGGCTGCTTTACCACTCTTGGCTTCCCTCCAGGCCTGAGGACAAAGACTTTCCTCGAGGATCAGATTAAAGATATGACAGAAAGGGAGTTGCTATAGAATCAGCTACCATCCTCAGTAGCTTTCCATCTGAGTTGTCAATGCCAGGAGGTTTGTCATTATTGATCAGTAACAACAATTCTTCCACCTCTCCAACACTAACTTTACAAAATTCTAACTTGCAATGCATTTCTTTCATTATCTGTTTTTTTAATGCACGAGAACAATGGCTCACTGTTCGTTGTTGGCATTTCCTGCCTAAGGTTGCCCACTGTGCCAATGAAGTAATCATTAAAATAATTGGCAACATCAAACGGTTTTGTGATGAATAATCCATCTGATTTGATGAAAGATGGAGTTGAATATGTCTTTCTGCCCATAATTTCATTTAAAGTACTCCAAAGCCCCCCCCCCATCATTCTTTATATCATTGATCTTGGCTTCATAATGCAGTTTCTTCTTCTTTTGGTTGACTTTATTCACATAATTTCTCAATTCACAGTAAGTCAGCCAGTCAGATGTGTAGCCAAACTTATTATCCACTCCTTTTACCCCATCTCTTTCAACCATACAGTGTTTCAATTCCTCGTGAATCCATGGAGCCTTAGCAGTTCTCACAGTCAGTTTCTTAACAGGTGCATGTTTATCACTGAAGAACAATTGCATAGATTCACCAAGTGCAGCAATTGGAGGCTCCTTATTAATCACATCAGACCAACAAATATTTTGAACATTATCCACATAAGAGTCACAGCATAATATTGTATGAACTCTTATACACTATTTTAGGCCCAGTTTTTGGAACTTTTGGCTTCCTGGATGTAGCCACTATATTGTGATCACTGCATCCAATGGGTACGGACACAGCTTTAGAACAAAGTTCTACAGTATTAGTAAATATGTGATCAACGCATGTGGATGATCTTGTTTCTGTAGTGTTTGTAAACACCCTGGTAGGGTGATTAATAACCTGAACCAGATTACAGGCACTGGTTAGAGTGAGAAGCTTCCTCTTGAGCAGACAGTTTGATGAAAACCAGTTAATATTCAGGTCCCCAAAAAAGTAGACCTCTCTGTTTACGTCACATACACTATCAAGCATTTCACACGTATTATTTAGATACTGCCTGTTAGCACTTGGTGGCCTATAGCAACACCCCTAAAGAAAAGGCTTTAGATGTGCCAAGTGAACCTGCAACCACAACACTTCAATAACACTTGACATAAGATTTTATCTAAGCATTACAAGGATATTGCTCTGAAAATATACAGCAACACATCCTCATAAGCATTCCTGTCTCTTCTATAGATGTTATATCCTTGAATTGCTACTGCTGTATCATTAAATAAATTATCTAAGTGAATCTCAGAAATTTTGGAAAAGCTGACCATGACTTTTGTTGCTCCCAGCCTATAGACAGAGATTAAAACAGGAAGCTCCCGCGCTCAGGTCTGTTCAACGCTGGTCCGACCAATCTGATTCCACGCTTCAAGATTGCATCGATCACGTGGATTGGGATATGATCCGCATTGCGTCAAACAACAACATTGACGAATACGCTGATTCGGTGAGCGAATTTATTAGCAAGTGCATCGGCGATGTCGTACCCACAGCAACAATTGAAACATTCCCAAACCAGACACCGTGGATTGATAGCAGCATTCAAGCGTGAACCACTGCTTTTAACCAGGGCAAGGTGACCGGAAACATGACCAAATACAAACAGTGTAGCTATTCCCTCCGCAAGTCAATCAAACAAGCTAAGCGTCAGTATAGAGACAAAGTAGAGTCGCAATTCAACGGCTCAGACACAAGAGGTATGTGGCAGGGTCTACAGTCAATTACGGATTACAAAAAGAAAACCACCCCCCTCACGATGTCTTGCTCCCAGACAGACTAAACAACTTATTTGCTCGCTTTGAGGACAATACAGTGCCACTGACACAGCCTGCTACCAAAACCTGTGGACTCTTCTTCACTGCAGCCGACGTGAGTAAAACATTTAAACAAGTTAACCCTCACAAGGCTGCAGGCCCAGACGGCATCCCCAGCCGCGACCTCAGAGCATGCGCAGACCAGCTGGCTGGTGTGTTTACGGACATATTCAATCAACCCTTATCCCAGTCTGCTGTTCCCACATGCTTCGAGAGGGCCACCATTGTTCCTGTTCCCAAGAAAGCTAAGGTAACTGAGCTAAACAACTACCGCCCCGTAGCACTCACTTCTGTCATTATGAAGTGCTTTGAGAGACTAGTCAAGGACCATATCACCTCCACCCTACCTGACACCCTAGACCCACTCCAATTTGCTTACCGCCCCAATAGGTCCACAGATGACACAATCGCAACCACACTGCACACTGCCCTAACCAATCTGGACAAGAGGAATACCTATGTGAGAATGCTGTTCATCGACTTCAGCTCAGCATTCAACACCATAGTACCCTCCAAACTCATCATCAAGCTCGAGACCCTGGGTATCGACCCCGCCCTGTGCAAACTGAGACGCCTACAGGGAGGAGGTGAGGGCCCTCGGAGTGTGGTGTCAGGAAAATAATCTCACACTCAACGTCAACGAAACAAAGGAGATGATCATGGACTTCAGGAAAAAGCAGAGCACCCCCCCCAAACCACATCGACAGGACAGTAATGGAGAGGGTAGTAAGTTTTAAGTTCCTCGGCGTACACATCACGGACAAACTGAATTGGTCCACCCACACAGACAGCGTGGTGAAGAAGGCGCTGCAGCGCCTCTTCAACCTCAGGAGACTGAAGAAATTTGGCTTATCACCAAAAGCACTCACAAACTTTTACAGATGCACAATCGAGAGCATCCTGTCGGGCTGTATCACCGCCTGGTACGGCAACTGCTCTGCCCACAACCGTAAGGCTCTCCAGAGGGTAGTGAGGTCTGCACAACGCATCACCGGGGGCAAACTACCTGCCCTCCAGGACACCTACACCACCCGATGTCACAGGAAGGTCATAAAGATCATCAAGGACAACAACCACCTGAGCCACTGCCTGTTAACCCCGCTATCATCCAGAAGGAAAGGTCAGTACAGGTGCATCAAAGCAGGGACAGAGAGGCTGAAAAACAGCTTCTATCTCAAGGGCATCAGACTTTTAAACAGCCACCACTAACATTGAGTGGCTGCTGCCAACATACTGACTCAACTCCAGCCACTTTAATAATGGAAAAATTGATTTAGAAAATTTATCACTAGCCACTTTAAACAATGTCACTTAATATAATGTTTACATACCCTACATTACTCATCTCATATGTATATACTGTACTCTATACCATCTACTGAATCTTGCCTATGCCGTTCTGTACCATCACTCATTCATATATTTTTATGTACATATTCTTCATCCCTTTACACTTGTATAAGGTAGTTGTTGTGAAATTGTTAGGTTAGATTACTTGTTGGTTAATACTGCATTGTTGGAACTAGAAGCACAAGCATTCCGCTACACTCACATTAACATCTGCTAACCATGTGTACGTGACAAATAACATTTGATTTGATTTGAAATATCTAATATACTTTATGAATGGTATCTGATTTTAGCAAGTTATTGTTTTCATTAACCTCTTGAGTGTAGGGGGCAGTATTTTGATGTTTGGATGAAAAACGTACCCAAATGAAACTGCCTATTCCTCAGGCCCAGAATCTAGAATATGCGTATAATTGTCAGATTAGGATAGAAAACACTCTAAAGTTTCCAAAACTGTCAAAATATTTTCTGTGAGTGTAACAGAACTGATATTGCAGGTGAAAATCTGAGGGAAATCCAACCAGGAAGTGCTGTTTTTCCTGAAACCTCTCTGTTCCATTGCATGCCTTCCCTGCAATTAAAGGGATATCAACCAGATTCTTTTCTCTATGGTTTCCAAATGGTGTGAACAGTCTTTAGATATAGTTTCAAGCTTTTATTCTGAAAAATGAGCAAGAACGATCACATCACGTCAGTGGATGCGCATGCGCAACAGCTTGGAACAGACATTTTCTTTCTCTCTCCTATTGAAAAACCTACGGTCCGGTTGAAATGTTATCGATTATTCATTGTAAAAACAACCTGTGGATTGATTATAAAAAACGTTTACGGATACTTTACGGATACTATTTGGAATTTTCGGCTGCCCCGTTGTGACCGCTCGAGCCTGTGGATTTCTGAACAAAACGCGTCAACCAAATGGAGGTATTTTGGATATAAAAATAATCTTTATCGAACAAAAGGAACATTCATTGTGTAACTGGGAGTCTCGTGAGTGCAAACATCCGAAGATCATCAAAGGTAAGTGATTCATTTTATCGCTTTTCTGACTTTCGTGACCAATCTACTTTGCTGCTAGCTGTTTCTAATGTTTTGTCTGCTGAGAGATATGTCCTAACATAAACGCTTGGATAGCTTTTGCTGTAAAGCTTTTTTGAAATCTGACATGCCAGGTGGATTAACAACAAGCTAAACTGTGTTTTTCTATATTCACTTGTGATTTCATGAAAATTAAATATTTGAATCATTTAATTTGAATTTGTCACTCTGCAATTCAGTGGATGTTGACGGAAATGATCCCGCTAATGGGATGGGTGCGCCAAGAAGTTAACCTTATTTCTAAGGCTACATATACTAATATGGACTATTTTCATCCCTTTTCTAGGTAGCTTATCAGAGGTAGACATAATATGGAAAAGAGTAAACAAAGCAAGAAAATAAATCTACATTCACCAGACCATTAATCAGTTGATATGTGTAAGTGTGTGTGTGCAGCGGGGTTGAAACTACAAACCCATAGGCTTGGCTCCCTCATCCCTTCCAGTCTTTTAAGAGGGATGGTTTACAATGAGCCTGTCAAATTAGATGTAGTAGATTTAAGCAATGTCACCACATGCTTTCATGCCTGCAAGTTCTTTCCTCTTCTTGCACACAGCTTCCAGATAGTCCTCGTTGAGGAAGATATACATTCCTCTCAAGTGTTGGCTCTTTCCAGAACAGCTACCTTGTCCTTGAACCTCAGGAACTTGACCACTAATCGGCCTTGGCCTGTCACCTGGTCCGGTGGTGGGTTTTCCAGTTCTGTGGACGTGCCCCACCTCAATCTTCCTGTGGTCCATCTTCAGTTTCTCCGAGATCATTTCCCTCACTTTGTCCTCATATCCCGTCCAGGTCTTATGTGGAGATTCTGCAATTCCATTCATAGCCATGTTGTTCCGCCTCGATTGCCCCTCGAGATAATCTGATTTCTTTGTCATTGTTATCACGGATTCAGATATAGAACTGATGTCCTCTCTCAATGACTTACAGATTGCTGTCATCTTGCCGTTCTCCTGTTTAAACTCATTGAGCTGACCCTGGGAGAACTGCAAACTGTTCTTCAGGTCCTGGACATCTCTGGTCAGGTTGTCCATTCTTTTATTAGTTGACTCCACAAGTATTTGGACGAAACACTTGAAGTTATTTTCTTGTTGTTCTAACAACTGCTTGTCAAACTTTTTTTGTTTGTTTAAAATATCCTTGACCTGTGATAGAGAGACACCACTGTCCTCAACGTTTCTCTCAGTGGCTTTGGTGTTTGTTATGGTAGCAACATAGCAGTTCCAGACAGGGCAGGTCACAGGGAAGATTGAAAACAACAAACAGCAGGGATCTAGACAGCCACAAGCCCTGGGCAATCCGCGGTCCCAGCCACAATGGCTAACTGCATTGCAGGCTGCATTCCTCACGAAAAACCCTGCTAGCTTGATAGCAGCTAGCTAGCAGCTACGCCAAACAGCTCCTCAAGACCCGGCCTTGGTCGGCAGGATCACTGGACAGATAGTCGCAGTCCCAGGAACTGATGCCAACCGCATCGCAGGATCCAAACTCAAAAGGTAGCTCACTACTAAGACATTTTTCAATAGACTTTCAAAACGACAAACTGAGCTCTGCCTCATTCCGGGTTCAACAGGAAGTGACATGGATGAGGGTAGGTTAGCTAGCTGGCTATGATTATCCAACACTAGAACTCATCCAAGTCAAGGTAAGCTTTTAGTTTTATTATTATATAATTGTCACCGGGACACTCTGGTGGAACTGCTAAACTGTTTGCTGCTGACTGTACACTGTACACTGTGTACACTGTACACTGTACACTGTGCCGTATGATTGTGGCAGGTTTACTAACGTGTTAGTTCTAGTAGCTAGTAGACTATGAAGTTAATATGTGACTCATTTAAGGAAACTTGGCGTATGTCATACAGGAGAGGTATTTTAATGTAAATGTTTAATGTTTTTTTATCAAAATGCATTTTTTGGCAAAAGGTCTTCTTGAACAGGTGAACTTTTATGTGCCTTAACAATAAACTTGCATGCCATCTGTAAATACGGATAAAATTGTTAAATTACAAGCCTAGTTGATTTAGCCATGGAAAAAGTCAGGAAGCTTCCCGCTAGCCATGATTGCCTGAGATAATGGGTGGGCTGGACATGCCGAGAGATTAGTTCAGATTGGTCTGCCATGTAGCATACTTCTGTCTATAACATGAGCTGTTCTGTATGTGTAGGTAATCTTTCCTACCGCAGATTTTATGAAAATATCCCTAAGAACTGCAAAAGTGTTGCTACAGAGTCACCATGGCACGATCATCCTCTAGAAAGTGGAGAGCAGTAGCAACTGCTCAGGGTGACTCTGAAAATGAATCAGACAATGAGGAAATCCCTGATTTAACCTCTCTAGGCTAGATGGGACACTACCATCCCACCTGACCAACATCCAATGAAAGTGCAGGGTGCCAAATTCAAACTGCAGAATTGTAATTGTACATTCTTTAAAATAGATATGCAATATGTCAAAATAAAGCTTAACATCTTGTTAATCCAGCAATGGTGTCAGATTTCAAAAAGGCTTTATGGTGAAAGCAAACCATGCATTTATCTGAGGACAGCACCCCCACCAGACGTGACACAAAACTCAGAAATAACAATATAATTTATGCCTTACCTTTGAAGAGCTTCTTCTGTTGGCACTCCAACATGTCCCATAAACATCACAAATGGGAATCTAGCTAGCTACATTTTCAGATATTATAATTTTCTAATTTTGTCAGAAAGTTGTGTAGCAGGCTCAAGGGTGTTGGGTTTCCACGTCACCAAGTTCAATAACAAAACTTGCACCAGTAGCACAAATAGAATGCACATGGAGAGTTTATTAGGGATTTTGGTACATTGGGGAAGAGGGGGAAATTCACCAATCATCTCACTGTCCACAAGCCGTTCTCGTCGTCCGTTCTGTTTTCCAGGGGTAATCCTCACACTTGGGTCCTCAGCCAAACCGGTCTGGTACACATGGGCGGTAGTTCGACAGTCCACATCACGACGGGTAATCTCACAGATATTGCTCTCTCTTCTCCCACTCTCCTACTCTGCCCCTTTGTGCAGGCTGCTTCCTCCTTTATCCACAAGCATACCTTGGCTTATCGATCCACAGCCTTGCCTCGTTGGGGCAGGAGGTCCATATAAGGCTTGGGGGTGGAGTCAGCAGGCTGCAAGATATCTGCCCTCAATAACCACTCCCCTCACCTCTCCATGCCGTCTGCCACAGTTGTTTTCATTTCAAGTTAAAGTGTACTGTTAGCTTGCTAGCTAACTTTAGCTGGCTGGCTCGCTAGATAACATTACGTGTATGATCTGTGTAGTAATATTATTTGTATCTCTAGCTAGCTAACATTGAGCCTAGTTTGTTAGCTTTCGCTACCTGCAGATTCATGCATGTTGGCTAGCTATGACAGTTAGTTTGTATTGCTAGTATGGGTTGGGATTATTTCCGCGTTAAAAACAACTGGGAACTTAATACTGGAAACTCGGAAATCTCCAACTTCCGACTTCAGTGCATTCAAGACAACTGAGCTCCGACTGGGAAAATTAGTATTATGGTGACAACGATGTAAGCTGTGTGTAGAGTTTTTTTTACATTAGATAAAAGGAGAGACTCCCTCATCTTAAATGGCACCGTCCGCCACTGACACACACACACACACACACACACACACACACACAAGCAAACACACATGGAATTGAAAACAGCTAAACTTATTATTAACTAAACTGACTTGAAAATATAGTAAATCTTGATCCACCATAATTGAGATGAGATGATGTCCTTAACAAAACCCATGGTCCTTACCCACTGTCAATGTGCAATAATAATCATTTATCTCCATATGCACATCCACACTCCTTCTATATCCATCCGACTCATCGCTCTCTCAGCCCCCTTGCACAGTTTGAGAGAGCCCGATGAAGAGCCCTGTAGACCCGGACAGAAAAATCTACCAGAAAAAAATCCATCTCTCATCCCTCACTATCATCCCTCTATCTCCTCCCTCTGGACAGTCATCTTAAAATGTATATCCTGAAATATCCTCAAGAACAGCACTGTCGTTCTCTACACTGGACCAGGAAAAGCCTCTCTCTCTCTCAGTAATGGATCCCAGCTTTCTGCAGTACTTTAGAAACAGCCAGACCGGCCAATGGAATGAAATATGCCTTTGTTATTACATCCATTATCAATTACACACACACACACACACACACACACACACACACACACACACACACACACACACACACACACACACACACACACACACACACACACACACACACACACACACACACACACACACACACACACACACACACACACACACACACACACACACACACACACCATGCAGACCTTACCAAACGCTTTGCTAGGCTAACTGTATAGCGTGACAACCTGATGCCCTTGCAGATTACCGTTAGCGAGGGTATATTTAACAATGCTATATGGTGTTCAAGATTTTTTTAAATAATGGAAAACATTATTCAGCAGTGCTTTTTCCAAAAGAGGGATTAGCTAAATTTATCCTAGTCCCAAATCTGTTTGTGCTGTCTTGGCAACGACAGTAGGACTTGCTGAAGTAGCAGTATAAAAGAGCAGCAGAGATAAAAGATGATATATCATAGAAGGTATATTTTCCAACATCTCAAGTGCATCCTAAATGGCTCCCTGTGCTCTATATAGTGCTCCCGACTCCCCATAGGGCTCGGGTCAAAAGTAATGCACTACGTAGGGATAGGTTGCCATTTGGGACACAGTCCTCCTCTCTCAGACAAGGGTTAGTCATACTCAGACAGACTGTAAATGTCAATGTGAATTAGTAAGGTGCCATCTGGTCCTGTAGACATCTGTAGGCATCTGCTGAGATCTCTGTCTGTCTCACCTTCACATGCCTCGCTACTGCTATTACTCATTGATAGTTCAAAACCTATGGCATGTATACCACCTATGGAGAAAAAAAAACGCACTGCACATCTGCTGCCTGCCTGCTTGACCGATCTTTTCATCTCAGCCTCACATGCAACAGTATGAACACTACTGTAAGTCACTCTGGATAAGAGTGTCTGCTAAATTACGACAATGCACATGTAATTGCACATCAGTACCATTACACAGACAGTGGCACGGTTCAAAACCTTTCGGTCATGAGAGCCTCCGAGGGCCCCGGGCTTCAGTATGGAAAAAGTATTTACATTTGTACTCGAATGGGCGCGCGCATGCACACACTCACTTACTGTAAAGTATTTTATAAGAAATCTTTCCTCTGCTGACGCCTGGAGCTGACAGGAAAGGACAGTATGTCTACTGTGATGGGGGTCACCTTGGGGTCATGATAAGGGCTGCACCAAATGATTGATGTATTATAATAATTTATTATGCTTATGTTGTATTAATAGAAGGGGAAGGGCTATAAGACCCTCCCCACTACATGTACAGTGCCTTGAGAAAGTATTCGGCCCCCTTGAACTTTGCGACCTTTTGCCACATTTCAGGCTTCAAACATAAAGATATAAAACTGTATTTTTCTGTGAAGAATCAACAACAAGTGGGACACAATCATGAAGTGGAACGACATTTATTGGATATTTCAAACTTTTTTAACAAATCAAAAACTTAAAAATTGGGCGTGCAAAATTATTCAGCCCCTTTACTTTCAGTGCAGCAAACTCTCTCCAGAAGTTCAGTGAGGATCTCTGAATGATCCAACGTTGACCTAAATGACTAATGATGATAAATACAATCCACCTGTGTGTTAGCAAGTCTCCGTATAAAAGCACTTGCACTGTGATAGTCTCAGAGGTCCGTTAAAAGAGCAGAGAGCATCATGAAGAACAAGGAACACACCAGGCAAGTCCGAGATACTGTTGTGAAGAAGTTTAAAGCCGGATTTGGATACAAAAAGATTTCCCAAGCTTTAAACATCACAAGGAGCACGTGCAAGCGATAATATTGAAATGCAAGGAGTATCAGACCACTGCAAATCTACCAAGACCTGGCCGTCCCTCTAAACTTTCAGCTCATACAAGGAGAAGACTGATCAGAGATGCAGCCAAGAGGCCCATGATCACTCTGGATGAACTGCAGAGATCTACAGCTGAGGTGGGAGACTGTCCATAGGACAACAATCAGTCGTATATTGCACAAATCTGGCCTTTATGGAAGAGTGGCAAGAAGAAAGCCATTTCTTAAACATATCCATAAAAAGTGTCGCTTAAAGTTTGCCACAAGCCACCTGGGAGACACACCAAACATGTGGAAGAAGGTGCTCTGGTCAGATGAAACCAAAATTAAACTTTTTGGCAACAATGCAAAACGTTATGTTTGGCGTAAAAGCAACACCCTGAACACACCATCCCCACTGTCAAACATGGTGGTGGCAGCATCATGGTTTGGGCCTGCTTCTCTTCAGCAGGGACAGGGAAGATGGTTAAAATTGATGGGAAGATGGATGGAGCCAAATACAGGACCATTCTGGAAGAAAACCTGATGGAGTCTGCAAAAGACCTGAGACTGGGACGGAGATTTGTCTTCCAACAAGACAATGATCCAAAACATAAAGCAAAATCTACAATGGAATGGTTCAAAAATAAACATATCCAGGTGTTAGAATGGCCAAGTCAAAGTCCAGACCTGAATCCAATCGAGAATCTGTGGAAAGAACTGAAAACTGCTGTTCACAAATGCTCTCCATCCAACCTCACTGAACTCGAGCTGTTTTAAAAGGAGGAATGGGAAAAAATGTCAGTCTCTCGATGTGCAAAACTGATAGAGACACCCCAAGCGACTTACAGCTGTAATCGCAGAAAAAGGTGGCGCTACAAAGTATTAACTTAAGGGGGCTGAATAATTTTGCACGCCCAATTTTTCAGTTTTTGATTTGTTAAAAAAGTTTGAAATATCCAATGAATGTCGTACCACTTCATGATTGTGTCCCACTTGTTGTTGATTCTTCACAAAAAAATACAGTTTTATATCTTTATGTTTGAAGCCTGAAATGTGGCAAAAGGTCGCAAAGTTCAAGGGGGCCAAAACTTTCGCAAGGCACTGTATAGGTTCCTGGACCACAGATTAGCAATATATGCATTATAAGGTTAAATACTGTTCCACGGTTATTTTCTAGTCTCTGCCTCTTATAAGACACGTTCTGAGCACATGTGTGAGCCATTGCAGTCAAAACAGGGTGTCTGTGAGAAAGCGCCTCAAGGCTAAAAGAGACACATAGACACAGACCCCTGCAGGGGAGTAAATAGATAAGAGACAAGTCAGACATACCACTGTAAGCCACACAGGAATGGAAAATTAAGGCTGAGCCCTTAGAAAACACTGGACTATTGTTTTCTCCTGCAAGTCTGTATAACTGTATATGCATGGGCTTGGTCTCATGAGTAGAAGGTGTTGACGTAGGCCGTTACATCACTAGGGGTTGACTGCAAGTATATTAAAGCAACTTTGACCTGTTTTATTTTGCAGAACTTCCACATGCGTGCTGTGTTTCTGTTGTCAACTTCCATCTGCAATTGCATTAATAAAGGTTTGATTGATATACTTAAAGAATATATTGTCTGATTGCTGATTTCACCAATAAGCCAATGATTGACAAGGAACAAAGAACCTACCCCAACAACTGTATGGAACCCAGTGTCAATGTGGACCTGTATCTTGCTTCTGTGGAGCTTCCTGTTTAGTAGGACTTCATCCTGGCCGGCTTTAGAGCAACAGCTACACCATCCTACTAATTTCCAGTGTTATAATTGACAACAATAATACCCACTCTGAGACACTCTGTCTCCCAATTCCAAATGTGCGAACCACTGCATTTAACCACGGCACGGCAAGGTGACTGGCACCATCTACAAACAGACCAACTATGACCTCCGTAAGGCAAACAAAGTGGCAAAACGTCAGTATAGAGACAAAGTGGAGTCGCAATTCAATGGCTCAGACACGAGACACGTGGCAGGAACTCCAAACAATTGCGGGTTATAAATTGAAAGTCAACCACGACGCCTCACTTCTGGACAAGTTAAACACCATCTTCGCCCTCTTCAAGGAAAACAACACAGAGCCGCTGATGTGGGCCCACACTTCTCATGAGGACTGTATGTTCCCGATCTCCGTGGCTGACTTGCGTAAGACATTTGAGCGTGTTAACCCTCGCAAGGCTGCCGGCCCAGGCAGCATCCCATGCTGCGTCCTCAGAGCATGCGCAGACCAGCTGGCCGGAGTGTTTACAGACACATTCAATCTTTCACTATTCCAGTCTGTTGTCCCCACATGCTTCAAGATATCCACAATCGTTCCTGTGCCCAAGGAAGTGAAGGTAACTGATCTAAATGACTATTGTCCCGTAGCACTCACTTCAGTAATAATGAAGTGCTTTGAGAGGCTAGTTAAGGATCATATCACTTCCATCTTACCTGACATCCTAGACCCACTACAGTTTGCATACCGCCCCAAAAGATCCACAGATGACACATTGCCCTATCCCACTTGGACAAGAGGAATAGCTATGTAAGAATGCTGTTCATTGACTACAGCTCAACCTTCAACACCATGGTGCCCTCCAAGATCATCACTAAGCTCAGGGCCCTGAGTCTGAACCTATGCCTGTGCAACTGGGTCCTGGAATTCCGGACAGGCCGACCCCAACTGGTGAAGGTAGGGAACTAACACCTCTGCCACTCTGATCCTCAACACGGAGTCCCCACAGGGTGCATGCTTAGCCCCCTCCTTTACTCTCTCTTCACCCATGACTGCGTGGCCATGCACGTCTCCAACTCAATCATCAAGTTTGCAGACAACACAACAGTGGTAGGCCTGATTACCAACAACAACGAGACAGCCTACAAGTGCCTTGGCGGAACGGTGCCAGGAAAATATCCTCTCCATCAACTTCAACAAAACGAAGGAGCTGATCGTGGACTCCAGGAGACAGCAGAGAGAGCACGCCGCCATCCACAGAGAAGCAGTTGAGAGGGTCAAAAGCTTCAAGTTCACTGACGACTTGAAATGGTCCCTTCACACTGATAGTGTAGTCAATAAAGTGCAACAGCTAAAGAGGCTGAAGAAATTTGGCTTGGGCCCCTAAGACCCTCACAAACTGCAGGTGCACCATTGAGAGCATCCTGTCGGGCTGTATCAACCGCAGAGCTTTCTAGAAGGTGGTGCGATCAGCCCAATGCAATATCGGGGGCACACTGCCTGCCCTCCAAGACATCAACAGCACCTGGTGTCACAGGATGTCCAAGAAGATCATCAAGGACCCCAGCCACCCCCTGCACCTTGGAGGCAGCTACACTATAGATGTAGGATCTTCTGCCGCTGATCATTTTTCTGCACAGCAGGAAATGCAAAAATGGCGTGTATTCGAGGTTTAAAAAAGGCTTATATTTTCCACTTTAAAATGTCAGACTAGATTTCCCAAAACTAAAAATGTATCAACCCCGAAAAAAATGTCCATGAATTATAATCCACATAATTATTCACATTTCCTGTTGCTGCAGGATTATTTTCCTGCTGTAGGAAAACTGACTCAAATGAATATTGTACATCTTTTTGTACAGTACATAGTATTTTACCCACTTTATATGTACAGTGCATTCGGGAAGTATTCAGACCCCATGACTTTTTCCTCATTTTGTTTTATGTTACAGCGTTATTCTAAAATGGATTACATAAAAACATGTTCCTCATCAATCTACACACAATACTCTATAATGACAAAGCGAAAACATGTTGTTGGTTTTGCTAATGTATTACCTTATTTACATAAGTATTCAGACCTTTGCAATGAGACTCGAAATTGAGCTCAGGTGCATCCTGTTTCCATTGATCATTCTTGAGATGTTTCTACAACTTGATTTGAGTCCACCTGTGGTAAATTCAATTGATTGGACATGATTTGGAAAGACACGCCTGTCTATATAAGGTCCCACAGTTGGCAGTGCATGTCTGAGCCAAAACCAAGCAATGAGGTCAAAGACATTGTCTGTAGAGCTCCGAGACAGGATTGTGTCAAGACACAGATCTGGGGAAGGGTACCAAAACATTTATGCAGCATTGAAGTTCACAGTGGCCTCCATCATTCTCAATTGGAAGAGGTTTGGAACCACCAAGACTCTTCCTAGAGCTGGCCACCCGGCCAAACTGAGCAATTCGGGGAGAAGGGCCTTGGTCAGGAAGGTGACCAAGAACCCGATGGTTAGTCTGACAAAGCTCCAGAGTTCCTCTTTGGAGATGGGAGAACCTTTCAGAAGGACAACCATCTCTGCAGCACTCCACCAATCAGGCATTTATGGTAGAATGGCCGGACGGAAGCCACTCCTCAGTAAAAGGCACATGACAGCCCTCTTGGAGTTTGCCAAAAGTCACCTAAAGGACTCTGACCATGATGAAACCAAGATTGAACTCCTTGGCCTGAATACTTATGTAAATGTGATATTTCCGTTTGTATTTTTATTAATTTGCAAACATTTCTAAAAACCTGCTTCTGCTTTCTCATTATGGGGTATTGTGTGAAGATTGATGAGGGGGAAAAAAACAATTTAATCAATTTTAGAATAAGGCTATAATGTAAAAAAATGTGGAAAAGTTCCAGGGGTCTGAATACCTTCCGAAAGCCCTGTATATATTGGATTCTTGACATAGCTCACTATAATATACACTGCATGAACAAAACATGAGAAACACCTGATCTTTCCATAACATTGGTTGACCAGGTGAACCCAGGTGAAAGCTATGATCCCTTATTGATGTCACCTGTTAAATCCACTTCAATCAGTGATGTCGAATTTGAGATGGATAAACACCCACAACGCACATACATGCAGATCTGGTACACACACACACATACACACACACACACACGCACACGCACACGCACACACACGCACACACACGCACGCACACGCACACACACACACGCACACACGCACGCACGCACACACACACACACACACACACACGCACGCACGCACGCACGCACGCACGCACGCACGCACACACACACACACACACACACACACACACACACACACGCAAATCTGGTATACACACACACACACACACACACAAGAATCCCAGGTTCCACACACTGACACGCATACGCACACGCATCGACACTCACCGCAGCCCGTTGGAAGGCTCCTTTGGTATAGGTCCCACCTCCTCTGTAGGTGATAGCAGGGATCTCCTGGTTAAACAGAGAACACTTGTGCTGGTGTGATTTCGGCGCCTTGACGTGATCCACCCGGGTCACCACGTGGGTCTTGGATGAAAATGTAACCAGGGCGACTCTCGTGTCCTCCGGGGCCACGGGGAAGTCCGAGAGGAGCTTCCGTACGAAGCGCAGCTCGCTCAGGAAGTTGTTGGCCCCCACACTGGACGACTCGTCCACCAGGAACACGAGATCCAGACGTGCGCTCTTCTCCCGGAGCGTGCGCACATTCTTCTTGAAGGCTTGGCCCAGGCGCTCCACCTTGGACTCTGCGCTCTCAGAGAGGGTGAGGTTGAGGGCCGGAGAGGCTGGGGGTCCGGAGCCGTAGCGGAGGGAGCTGAGATGGTGTAGCTGTTGCTCCGAAGCCGGCCAGGATGAAGTCCTACTAACCAGGAAGCTCCATAGAAGCAAGATATAGGTCCACATAGACATTGGGTTCCTTACAGTAGACATACTGTCCTGTCCTGTCAGCACCAGGTGTCAGCAGAGTTAAGGGTTCTTATGAAACACTTTGAAACAGGATGTCCAATAGTGACGATGACAAGTATTTGATGATGGTGTTTTCCTACATTCCCATTTGTCTCCAGCCACACTGCAACATGGACGCCAGGCAAGGCAGAATTTTTCCACGAGGATTTCTCCAAAAGCACTTCCAAAAAAGAGAATAGCACCAGTGATGATGATGATGAAATAGTTGTCCTGTGGCCCCGTCTGTCTGTCTGTCTCTCCTCTTCTCTGTTGGAGTCCTGATCTGGTCTTTCTATTAGCGAGGGAGGGCGCTGACTGGAGAGGGCGTGTGGCTGAGCAGTTACAGTGAAATGTCTGTCTGTCCCGCTAGGAGAAGCTACAGCTGATCCCTTCTCTCTCTGTCTCTCTCTCAGTTTCTTGCCCTCAGGCTCCTGTGTGTGTGTGTGATGCTCCAGCACCCAATCAGGTTTCAAATGGCCTTCTCCCCCCCTCTCCCAAAATCATTTAAAAAAAATAATGAAAAAAGTTCAGCGCAAGAGGGAGAAAGACACGGAGAGAGAAGGAGAGAGATACAGAGGGAAAAGGGGCAGTCACAGCCGTGAAGTACATTTTATATTTTCCCCTCCTCTCTTCTTCTCTGCTCTTGCTCTTGCTCTCCCTCCCTCTCTCTGTCTCTCTCTATCCCCCTCTCTCTCTCTCTTTCTTTCTCTCTCCCGTCTCTATGTCACTCTCTCTCCTCTCTCTCTGTCTCTCTCTCTTCTCTCTGTCTCTAATTTTCTCTCTCCTCGCTTCTCTTCCTCTCTCTCTCTCTCTCTCTCTCTCTCTCTCTCTCTCTCTCTCTCTCTCTCTCTCTCTCTCTCTCTCTCTCTCTCTCTCTAACTAGGATTGTTATGTCAGTGGAGCGTCTTGCCTGTCAGCATGTCAACATTCCCAAAGAAAACATCAGCACCAGGCGGCTGTGATCAGGTCCATATGTCTGGCAGGAGGACGCCCCTCACACTCTCTCTCTCACACAAACACAGACACAGACACAGTCACACCATCTCACACAGCAGACATCAGCAGAACCATCTGAATTAGAAATACAGAGAGAGAGAGAGAGAGAGAGAGAGAGAGAGAGAGAGAGAGAGAGAGAGAGAGAGAGAGAGAGAGAGAGAGAGAGAGAGAGAGAGAGAGAGGGAGGGAGAGGGAGGGAGGGAGGGAGGGAGGGAGGGAGGGAGGGAGGGAGGGAGGGAGGGAGGGAGGGAGGGAGGGAGGGAGGGAGGGAGGGGTAAAATGT